>NC_142426.1:1948851-2111351 GCF_059516105.1 Syngnathus floridae | reverse complement strand
CATTGTTTTGGACATCATTGTGCTATAAAGATAGGCAGCTTCCTCTTTGGGTTTTTTTTTTTTTTTAGGGAGATTCTGCAGTGTAGCAAATCAGATGGTGGTTTTTGGCAGAGGTGCAACTACTGGCAAAGCACGCAGTTGCTGACATGATATCATCCCATGCTGGAAACCTGCTTGCGTAATTGTAGCGCGTAAGCCAGGCAGCCAAAGTTTTGTCAGACAAAGACGAAGCTTCATCTTTTGTCTCTTTAATGGCCCGAATAGCAGTTTAGTTGATGAAATATTTGTTTTGCCTGCACCGAGACGGACGGCTACACCGGTGTAAATCGAATCATTTTACACTCCTTTCCTGAAAGTCAGCAAAAAAAATTCAAAAACGCCACTCTAGGCTTGCAAATTTGGTTTAGGAATGTTGGAATTACAGAGGGGGTTACCTCGTTTATGTGTGGAAGGTACGGAAGATTTACAGTTAAAAAAACAGATTCGTAGAGAGTAAAAAGGAAGAACAAATTGATCATATTCAAAGGAAGCTAGATGCAGGAATATATCAAATGAAATAAAAAGAAAGAAAGAAGAATAGATGACAGATAATGTCGCATATGATGACATTAACGTGATAAAAAAAAAAAGAAGCAATGTAGGCTGCTGAAGACGTTACATGATCAGTACTTCTCAAGCTGTGAGGAGAGAAGGACCACCCAGACCGTCCGCCACACAAACACACATGCACACGCACACTGCTGTCAGGTGTTGATATTAGAGCATACACACACACACACACACACACACACACACACACACACACTGTACCTTTGTGCTGTGTGCTTTGAAATGGCACACAAACACTGGGTGTGTTTTGATTAATTCCACATTGCCTGTAATGTCCACCGGTGAGCCGTCAGACTGACTTGACCGCCGCGTATGGCGTGTCACTGTGGGCTCATCCACCTGCATCGTGGTGTGGAAAAAACTTTTCGTTCCGATTGAGTTCGGATTGGTAAATACAGCGGTGAGCCAACTTTCTCCAGATACGGCAGCCATTTTTTTGGTCATCATTACTTTGCGTGATGCTGCCTTTCTACCGACAGCGGTGAGCCAACTTTCTCCAGATACGGCAGCCATTGTTTTTTGTCATCATTACTTTGCGTGATGCTGCCTTTATACCTATAGCGGTGAGCCAACTTGCTCCAGATACGGCAGCCATTGTTTTTTGTCATCATTACTTTCCGTGATGCTGCCTTTATAGCTACGGCGGTTCAGCTCACTTTCAACTCTATATTTCCTCTCAACACAAAACTGGACCAAACGGCGTCTCATAAGTGGACAAACAAAAGCGGAGGCGCTCGGACGTCAGGTTACCTCAGTATTTGGGTTAGGGACAAGTCACGGCAATAAATCCAGCAGCCTCAGTCTCGCTGTCCCACGCCCCATTTGTCTTCCCATCCACACAGCTGAGGAAAAACCCGTTTGCAAAGAGATTCCTTCACACTAGAAGGCGCTTGGCGTGAATGGAACATTATTCTCTTTCAGCGTTTGCTTTGGATGGCTCCAGATGTCGGAGGGCTCGGGCAGAGGCGTGCGTGGCGGGCGGGCGGCAGAAGGCAGACGTACTTTCAGGCATCATCTGTTTCCTTTGTGGGGTTCAGGTAGCAGGCAACATGAGCTAAGTCTGGCCACGCCGCATCTGCCTCTGGAGCTGGCTCATCTCGGCGGAATTCAAAAGCATCAGAAACTACGAATTAGGCTTGAAGGCAAAAAAAAAAAAAAAAAACAATCTCCCGTCATGTTAGGATTGGCTTTAGTGTTTCCTCTTTTGTCCTGAATGTGTGTGATGTTTATACAAATGCAGGTTGTAAACTAATGAACTTATTATTATATTAGGTTGGAATGAACTCTAATGAATTCTGAATGCAATTTACATGGCAAAGATGTTTTTCCAGAATATTGCAAAAGAAGGCCACCTCTGTTTTCTTCCCTTCCAGTTTGACTGTTGTCATTTTGTGTTTTGTGTCTATAGCTGAGCGGACCAATGAGGTCATTGTTGGCACAGACCAGCTGATGGAGATCTAAGTGACCTCACCTGACAGTCACAATCCGGAAAGCGCTGACACACTTTACACTCGTTGTAAGTTGTGTTTCAATAAAAACTCAAATCCACTCAACTCCTTCTTTTCACATGGTGCTTTTATTATTACTGCGCTTTCCTAATCGCCGTACTCGATGATTGAGTTCCGCTGATAGGAGTGTGGCGTGCTCCTCCCTCTTTGTGTTCCCAGTGTGTGTGTGTGTGTGTGTGTGTGTGTGTGTGTGTGTGTGTGTGTGTGTGTGTGTGTGTGTGTGTGTGTGTGTGTGTGTGTGTGTGTGTGTGTGTGTGTGTGTGTGTGCGTGCGCGCGTGCGCGCTTGACGTTGCACGCTGTGCAGCTGTGAAAACCAGAGATGTCGAGCATAAGCGGTGAGAGTGGTGACCACAATGGTGTGGGGGGTTCCGTTTATTTGTACACAAAAATGGTGTATGTGTCACTTCTGGACCACCCAACATGATCCTGTATCAGTTAACAGCAACACTCCGCCCTCACACGCACACACACACACACGCACACACACTCCTTGGAAGCATACTCACAGCCGACGCCTTTCTTCTTTCTTTTCTTCCCCCAACCTCATCTTTTTCCCCTTTTGGTGTCACAAGATTTATTGCATCCCTTCGACAGAGTATTTCTTAAATTACAGGTTGGAAGTTCTTTAGAGATGACGCGTACAGAGTTGTCTATGTGGAAGCTTTGTGTTTGCGTGTGATTTATGACGGCCTCGCTTTCCTTTTGTGTCTGAGTATAAAAAAACAAAACAAAAAAAGGATGATTTTTGATGTGTCAGTAGCGGTCGGAGGAAAGTCTCACTGATGAGAGAGCATAAAACACTTAAATGAAATTGACTTTGAAAGGCCCCCTCCAATGTCGCTGTACAGTCTCGTCGGTAGCCAGCCCGTCATGTGGTTGGGAAGAACCTCACAAACCGCGAGATGCTTTTCATAAGTCCGACTACAAATGTGATGCCACAAATCGCGTGCATTGACGCGCTCAAAAGTCAGGAACTCATTAGCTAATCCAAGCTGGGGGAAAAAGGCGCGAACTTTTAACACCACACTCACAAAGAGTTACAAAGGTTTGATAGAACTGTTTCAATCATGTATTCTTTGGCACATTTTTCACAACAAAACATGATTCATTGACTAGCACGTTGAGGCAAATATATTTTTTCTGCATGAAAGCGTTCAATGAATTCACTGACGTGAAGATTTCAGGCTGTTTGTCAACTTTTGTTGACTTTTGTCACGAGTCATTATAAAAAAAACAATCGCTTTATTTTAGCAGCCAGTGTCTCCATTTGCAAGGCACACCCGACCGAACGTGGTCCAAACCACATTTGGGGCTCTCACAGTCTTGAGCATTTTTCAACCATCTCGCACTCTGACCTCTCTCGCGCGGCTCATGATGAGACGTGGCAGCTGCTGGTGTTTGCATAAAGCTTTTGTATATTTATACAAAGACCCCAGAGTCCCCTCAAGACAACGCCACCGTGGCCAAGAAGCCCGCCTACCAGTTCATTGGCGTGTTTGCTCGTGTGTGTTCGCACATCGATGCTTACACTTACCTGCGTGTGGCCGTCTCACAAAGTCACTTGGTAGTTCTGGACCTACCGAGGCGAGGCGAGGCGAGGCGAGGCGGGTAGAGTAGCCAAAAATGCACTCAAGTACGAGTACTGTGAGTTTGTAAAGTCAAGAAAAGTCAAAAGTAGGATGCGTGAAAGCATTTTTGATGTCAACGTCCTACATGGGTTGTTGTAGACAATGTTCATCTGGCATCAATGTCCCACTTTGAATCGAGGGAATTTGAACAAGAATGTTCACATGGCATTGTTTTCAGCGTGGTGTGGTTACCTCAGTCTTCCAAATGGGTGTTGACAGTTGATGGTCCAATTGTGATGTTGACACCCTCTGATGTCTCTCACATGGCCCTAACGCTCCAAAATAAAATACAGCTGTTGTTACTGCTTTGCTACTCCAGCCGCACTAACCCTTTGCGCTCGTCACGGCATGCACGCAACGCAGTGCGTGTGGTCGTCAAGGATGGCTTGGCTCCCTCCGGCCAACTTTTTAGACGTATCGGCCTTCGCCTTTTGTTTTCCCTGAAAAGTAATGAAAATGATGTCTGGAAATGAAAGTCTAGAGTTGCAATGAATCACTCTGAATAAGAAAAACAGTGCGTTTTGTGGAGAATATTGCTGGTAGAAGGAGGGAAGGAAGGAAGGAAGGCGTGACCTTCCTCCCATCAAATTCATGAGGTGAGACGTGAACGTTCAGAGCGCATATCTACGTACGTCTGAGATGTTTTACTTGGAGGCTTTTTGTGAAACCAAAAATGACAATGTTGAGTGTCTCTACCAAAGACTCACTTGTGAGATACAACACGATGCCACAGGGTATCTAGACTGCAGGAATTTACAAAGAAAAGGAACAATATGAAATATACTAAGAAGCTAAGCTAGCTGGTAACTACATTGTGGTTTATTGTTCATTGTTGAATGAAAATGTGACTTAAGTATTATTCTTTACAATTGGAAACAGTTCCCACAAATGACATCAACAGGAGGCAGAAAGTGTTGCCAACCTAGCAACCTTTTCTAAATGTCCATTTTCCATATTGATGTCTCCATTTATTTTCTTTGCTGTTCTTGCAGAAACAGAGCTTAAAGAATCATTTCAACGGATAATACAGGGCAGGACTTAACGTGGAGATAAATCTGGACACAGAGGAGAGAAGGTAGGGTGGAGTTGTAGATCTAAGGAGGAGGGGGTGGGGGGGGCTAAGGAGATGGGGGTGTTGCGGTGGCAGTGTCGGTGGGGGGGTTGGTCCAGAAGAAGCTGGGTGACTTCATGGCTTGAAGGCTGATCGTGGGTGAGCAAGGAGACACAGAGCGAGCGAGCGAGGGAGGGAGCAGCCCACCCAAGTGGCAGTCAGTCAGAAACGTGTGTGTGTGTGTGTGTGTGTGTGTGTGTGTGTGTATGTGTGTGTGTGTGTGTGTGTGTGTGTGTGTGTGTGTGTGTGTGTGTGTGTGTGTGTGTGTGTGTGTGTGTGTGTGTGTGTGTGTGTGTGTGTGTGTGTGTGTGTGTGTATTTGCCGCTGACCCCGACATATTAGCACAACACTTCCTCAATTTGTCTTCTGTGTTCTCCGGCCACAAATGAATTTCCTCCCTCCCTCCCACCCACTTTTTCTTTTGGTTTTTTTTCCTTCCACACGTTACCTTTCAAGATGACCCTCCCCTGCCTCCACCCTCACCCTCTGAGCCCACCTCCAACTAACACATAGCAACGCCACCCCAACCCAACCCAACTACCTACCCCCGGCCGGGTCTTTGACTTAAACATCTGAATGCATGCAGCCTTTTCACAAGCTTTGGAGTTGCAACACTTGCTTATGTCGCAAACAATGTGCGTGTGCGTCGCGACGGAGATACCAAGTACAACATCACAACTCCACTCACACACACACACACACACACACACACACACACACACACACACACACACACACACACACACACATAGTCAGACATGCCTGCCTGTCTGTCACGTCACGGTGGAGGCCAGGCCCCCCAAGCTAATTAGCTAAGCATTGGCTGGGTGGTTGATTGGGATCACATCTTAAATGGTCACCAGAAGAAACACACCAGCAACCTGATTTACACTCAGGTGGCCTTTTATCTCCCATTCCACTGTTTATGGCATTGCCATCCATAGACATGACACATCTTTCGCCAGCCGTGTTGGGGATTTTCTCTATACGGTCAGCCCTTGTGTTTTTTTCGAAACAATAAACAATAGCGATGTCTTGAAAAAAGAACATTGCAGTTGTAAGGTGGGGGAAATGTACAATGTGTGACATTCCAAAAGTTGCCACGACAACTTCAAAAGTTGCATGAGGGGAAAAGAATAGTTGCAATGTTACAAACGCCTCATTTTATGAGCTAATTTTACCAAAAGAAGAAAAGGGTTACGTCATGGGAATAATGGCAAATATAGGTGCAAGTGAGTGACCCAACTTATTTGATAGCTTGTTTGTAAATTCATTTCCACCACATGTTATTTGTAGACATTCCATTGTACATGTGGTGCTGATCCAAATTCGGATTGTTAATGCCCA
The DNA here is from genome assembly GCF_059516105.1 of Syngnathus floridae. Lineage (NCBI taxonomy): Eukaryota > Metazoa > Chordata > Actinopteri > Syngnathiformes > Syngnathidae > Syngnathus > Syngnathus floridae. The sequence continues at coordinate 2,105,147 of NC_142426.1, read as the reverse complement.
TCATTCTCCCAGTAATTCTTCTCTTAAATCAGACGTGACTGACTGTTGTGAATGGATGTTATTTCAAAACGGTTACCCTTGTGTTTGCTAACATTGCCTCGCGCGCACACACACACACACACACACACACACACACACACACACACACACACACACACACACACTGCGAGACTTGCGAGGTTTGTTTTAAGAGCACAGGTCCAGCCGGGTCGGCGTCGCCACCTGCTCCGCTCCCCCGACAATACCTCTGTTACAAGCGCACAAACAAAGACTTGACAAAAAGTGCATTTCTGTGGTTTTGTGTGTTTTTGGCCCCCAGAAAGGCAACTATTCATTAGGGCGACAAAAGGCGCCAAAGCAATGCATTATCATAATTAATCTTGTGGTTCTGAGACTGTGGGTGGGTGAGTGGCAGGCAGGCAGCTTCTCCGACACTGACAAGAGGCCTTTTTAATGCGGGAAAAGTGTCACTCTGGGTAACTTGTTGCCTTTCCAAATTATGGTAAAGTACGGTGAACACTCAAATGTAGTAGTCCAATTTTGATTTTTCAAGTTTTATGAAACCTTAATTTTTTTCAGGTAAGGAAAATGAGAGCAGATTGTTATTTGCAATGCCAACCTGGCATGTTTATACTAAGCTTTTGTTTGATATGACTTGTTGTTAAAACATTTTTTATTATAGCATATACCGTATTTTACGGACTATAAGTCGCTCCAGAGTATAAGTCGCACCAGCCATAAAATGCCCCAAAAAGTGAAAAAACATATATAAGTCGCTCCGGAGTATAAGTCGCATTTTGGGGGGCAATTTATTCGACAAAATCCCACACCAAAAACAGTCATGAACGAGAAACAACAGGCTAAACGATAGCAACAACAGGCTAAACGATAGGTATGCTAACGTGACAAACACAAACAAAGAGCTGAGAACGGGCCTGACGTAACATATAGAGTGATTAAGGACAACTATTACATGAATAACATGTTTATAAAACCATCGGTGTCACTCCAATTCATTAAATAGCAACAACAGGCTAAACGATAGGTATGCTAACATGACAAACACAAACAAAGAGCTGAGAACGGGCCTAACGTAACATATAGAGTGATTAAGGACAACTATTACATGAATAACATGTTTATAAAACCATCGGTGTCACTCCAATTCATTAAATAGCAACAACAGGCTAAACGATAGGTATGCTAACATGACAAACACAAACAAAGAGCTGAGAACGGGCCTGACGTAACATATAGAGTGATTAAGGACAACTATTACATGAATAACAGGTTTATAAAACCATCGGTGGCACTCCAATTCATTAAATCTATCGATCGTTCTTTGTCAACAATGGGTGCACGCGGCTGAGGGCGCTTGCACTTCAAAATATTCCACAGGCTCATATAACGATAGATAAACTATATTTCAAATAACTATAATATAAGCCAATAATATTATCAAACCATCCGTGCACTTTAAATCCATTAAATACATCGATCAAATTCCTCGTCCTTTGTCAACATCGCCGCGCGTGCGCCCTGACGTCAGCCTTGTCTTTATTCCACAGATCTAGTATATAACTATATTGTGTATATATATATATATATATATATATATACGTATATACACACAGGATAGACGTGGGTTTGGTAAACGGCTCTTTATTAAACAAAACAAACTTCCAAGCATGTGGCGGCGTGGACTTCCAGACACAAGAGCTCCATGGCATAGGACCGGGCGTGCGTAATGGCCATGTCCGAGCCCCATGCACCGTTCGCGGACAGCCACTCGGCCGAGCGCCGGCCCCCGACTCAGTAGAGTAGGACCGGGCGTGCGTAAAAGCCATAATAGTTTTTCAAACCTTTTATGTCACTCCAAATCCTTAATTCCTTCAAACTCTTTGTCTTCCATGTCACTTAGAAATGATCACCGCTAATGATGCCGGTAGTCCTTACGTGGGTACGTTTGTCCTTTATGTAAACAACCGCCGCGCCGCGCCGTGCCACTGACGTCACTTGAAATAGTAATCCATTGGTACATCACGGTTCTCCAAACTTTCTTTTTGCTGCTCGATTACTGTTTTCAGCTGCACATTTTACAACTTGAAGTTTGTAACCTGCAAAATATGAGTTTCTTTTTGGTGCCATTTTTCTTAAGCCCACCCAGTTGATGAGTCACGGCCAACGGTGAAATTTAGAGCGCCCTCATCCAGTTTCGTCTGAAAATATAATTTTTTTCAGATGTAGTTTTTTGTTTTATTTATTTGGTTGTTTTATCAAAGTCAAAGTCTGCTTTATTGTCGATTTTTTTTCATATACTAAGACACACAAAGAGATTGAAATTACGTTCCCACTATCCCTCGGTGAGATAGTACACATATGCATACAAGCAACACCAAAAAATCCAAGAAGGCACAAACAATGAATAAATAAGAGTGTTGAATAAATGATAAATAAACAAATAATAGTAAATAATAACATTATATAATATTATTGGATATGGTGCTTTAAAGTGTTAATTGCTTTATTTGATGTTTTCTCTATTTTTTATGTTTGAATATGTTCAAGATAAAGATATAAGAGCATATGAAGTGATCAACTATACTAAAAATAACATGGGAAGTGGTCAACTATACTTGTAAGTAAGTGATGTCTTAATGATCAAGTAAAAATTTGTGAAAAAAAACATATAAGTCGCTCCTGAGTATAAGTCGCCCCCCTATCCAAACTATGAAAAAAAACGCGACTTACAGTCCGGAAATTACGGTATATATATATATATTAAATGCCTTGACAGTCACATTAAAAGAAAATGACGTAGACGAGAAAAAAGTCATAGTTCAAGTCTCTTTTTCAAGAAAAAAGTCAAATGTCACGAGAAAGAAACCTTGCAAGAATAATGGGACACCATTTTTTTAAAGCGTTTTGTTATGCATAAAGTCAAAATCATTCAAGAAAAATCATATGGAAATGAAATTGTGATACTATGAGGGGAAAAAAGCAAAACTTCTGCAAAAATGAAAGCCCTAAAAAGACTTGTGACATCTTTGAGTGACATCAAATATCTGAAAATGCGCTGCTGTCTCATAGTAGAAGACGTGTCATATGTTTAATCTTCACTACATTTGAGGCCCTTCATTCAGTCAAAGGACGAAAAGGAATTTTGGAGCAGCCGTGAGTGAGTGAGTCCACTTTGGTTGCAAAATCAACGCATTGTGGCTCTGAACCTTGAGGGTGGGTGTTGGCTGTTGTGAGGTGACTGGATGCCAGAGTGCTTCCATACGCAGCCCCAGACGGACAGCCATGCATGCATGCGTACACGGACGGACAGACGGATGGATGCATGCACTGGGGAGAGATGAAATGCACACACAAGTCGGGAGGCGAGCCACGGGAAAGATGGAGGCAATCGCGAGGCGTTTAAAACAAAAAAATGGAGGTCTGAGTCGAGTGGATGCACGAGAGACCAGAGAGAGTCCTGGGTGGTTTGTGTACGCACTACAAGGTGCTGTGATGGCAGATATCTGCACCACGCATGGTCATCTAAGACGGTTTATTTATCCAAGGCCTCCAGACCAGGCCTCGGACCTCCCTGAGTTTGTTAGGCTTGAAGGGGGCCCCTACCGCACAACCCAATTCCTCACATTCCACTTGAGCTCCCATTTCCAGCTGCCTGTTTCCCTCTACCACTCAAACCCGGACCTAGCCTGTCAAGCCGTGTTCCGGCGCAATGCGAGAGAGAGAGAGAGAGAGAGAGAGAGAGAGAGAGAGAGAGAGAGAGAGAGAGAGAGAGAGAGAGAGAGAGAGAGAGAGAGAGAGAGAGAGAGAGAACCAAAAGTGCCCTTCCCCGAAACGCGGGTGTGTTCCAGTTATATATGGCTGCCTCCATATGAACAGATAATTATCCATCCATCCATCCATCCATCCATCCATCCATCCATCCATCCATCCATCCATCCATCCATCTTCTTCCGCTTATCCGGGGTCGGGTCGCGGGGGCAGCAGCTTTAGGAGGGACTCCCAGACTTCCCTCTCCCCATCCACTTTATCCAGCTCATCCCGGGGGATCCCAAGGCGTTCCCAGGCGAGCTGAGAGATAGTCTCTCCAGCGCGTCCTGGGTCGTCCCCGGGGTCTCCTACCGGTGGGACATGCCCGGAACACCTCCCCAGGGAGGCGTCCAGGAGGCATCCTGATAAGATGCCCGAGCCACCTCATCTGGCTCCTCTCAACGTGGAGGAGTCGCGACTCTACTCCGAGTCTCTCCCGGATGACCGAGCTTCTCACCCTATCTCTAAGGGAGAGCCCGGAACTCATTTCAGCCGCTTGTATCCGGGATCTCGTTCTTTCGGTCACGACCCATAGCTCGTGACCATGGGTGAGGGTAGGAGCGTAAATCGACCAGTAAATTGAGAGCTTTGCCTTTTGGCTCAGCTCTCTCTTCACCACAACGGACCGATACAGGGTCCGCATTACTGCAGACGCTGCACCGATCCGCCTGTCGATCTCGCGCTCCATCCTCCCCTAAATCGTGAACAAGACTCCAAGATACTTGGGGCAGGATCTCATCCCCGATCTGGAGAGGGCATTCCACCTTTTTCCGATCGAGGACCATGGACTCGGATTTGGAGATGCTGACCCTCATCCCGACCGCTTCACACTCGGCTGCGAACCGTTCCAGCGAGAGCTGGAGATCACGGCCTGAAGAAGCCAACAGCACCACGTCATCTGCAAAAAGCAGAGACGCGATGCTGAGGTCCCCAAACCGGACCCCCTCAACACCTCGGCTGCGCCTAGAAATTCTGTCCATAAAAATTATGAACAGAATTGGTGACAAAGGGCAGCCTTGGCGGAGTCCAACCCTCACTGGGAACGAATCCGACTTACTGCCGGAAATGCGGACCAGACTCTGGCATCGGTGATACAGGGACCGAACCGCCCTTATCAGTTGGCCCGGCACCCTGTACTCCCGAAGCACCCTCCACAGAACCTCCCAAGGGACACGGTCGAACGCCTTCTCCAAGTCCACAAAACACATGTGGACTGGTTGGGCGAACTCCCATGCACCCTCGAGGATCCTGCCGAGGGTGTAGAGCTGGTCCACTGTTCCACGGCCAGGACGAAAGCCACACTGCTCCTCCTGAATCCGAGGTTCGACCTCCCGACGGACCCTCCTCTCCAGCACCCCTGAATAGACCTTACCAGGGAGGCTGAGGAGTGTGATTCCCCTGTAATTGGAACACACCCTCCGGTCCCCCTTCTTAAAGAGGGGAACCACCACCCCAGTCTGCCAATCCAGAGGCACTGTCCCCGATGTCCACGCAACGTTGTAGAGGCGTGTCAGCCATGATAGCCCCACAACATCCAGAGCCTTTAAGAACTCCGGGCGGATCTCATCCAACCCCGGGGCCTTGCCACCGAGCCTTGTCACTACCTCAGTGACTTCGACCCCAGAGATTGGAGAATCCGCCTCAGAGTCTCCAGGCCCTGCTTCCTCAATGGAAGGCGTGTAGGTGGAATTGAGGAGGTCTTCGAAGTATTCTCCCCACCGACTCACGACGTCCTGAGTTTAGGTCAGCAGCACGCCATCCCCACTGTAAACAGTGTTGATGTTGCACTGCTTCCCCCTCCTGAGACGCCGGATGGTGGACCAGAATTTCCTCGAAACCGTCCGAAAGTCATTCTCCATGGCCTCACCAAACTCCTCCCACGCCCGGGTTTTTGCCTCAGCAACCGCCGAAGCCGCGTTCCGCTTGGTCATCCGGTACTTGTCAGCTGCCTCCGGAGTCCCGCAGCCCAAAACGGCCCGATAGGACTCCTTCTTCAGCTTGACGGCATCCCTTACCGCCGGTGTCCACCAGCGGGTTCGGGGATTGCCGCCACGACAGGCACCAACGACCTTACGGCCACAGCTCCGGTCGGCCGCCTCAACAATGGAGGCGCGGAACATGGTCCACTCAGACTCAATGTCCCCCGCCTCCCCCGGGACGTGGGAAAAGCTCTGCCGGAGGTGGGAGTTGAAGCTCTTCCTGACAGGAGATTCTGCCAGACGTTCCCAGCAGACCCTCACAGAGCGTTTGGGTCTGCCTGGTCGGACCAGCATCTTCCCCCACCATCGGAGCCAACCCACCACCAGGTGGTGATCAGTTGACAGCTCCGCCCCTCTCTTCCCCCGAGTGTCCAAAACATGCGGCTGCAAATCCGATGACACGACTACAAAGTCGATCATCGAACTGCGGCCTAGGGTGTCCTGGTGCCAAGTGCACACATGGACACCCTTATGCTTGAACATGGTGTTCATTATTGAAAATCCGTGTCCAGCACAGAAGTCCAACAATAGAACACCGCTCGGGTTCAGATCGGGGGGGGGGCCTTCCTCCTAATCACGCCCTTCCAGGTCTCACTCTCATTGCCCACGTGAGCATTGAAGTCACCCAGTAGAACGATGGAGTCCCCAGAAGGAGCGCTCTCCAGCACTTCCTCCAGGGACCCCAAGAAGGGTGGGTACTCTGAGCTGCCGTTTGGTGCATAGACACAAACAACAGTCAGAACCCGTCCCCCCACCCGAAGGCGGAGGGAGGCTACCCTCTCGTTCACCGGGGTGAACCCCAATGTGCAGGCGCCCAGCCGGGGGGCAATAAGTATACCCACACCTGCTCGACGCCTCTCACCGTGGGCAACTCCAGAGTGGAAGAGAGTCCAGCCCCTCTCGAGAGGGCTTGTACCGGAACCCAAACTGTGCGTGGAGGCTAGTCCAACTATATCTAGTCGGAATTTTTCTGCCTCGCACACCAGCTCGGGATCCTTTCCAGCCAGAGAGGTGACATTCCATGTGCGAAGAGCCAGCTTCTGCAGCCGGGGATCAGACCGCCAAGGTCCCTGCCTTTGGCTGCCACCCAGCTCACATTGCACCCGACCCCTTCGGCCCCTCCCACAGGTGGTGAGCCCATGGGAACAGATAATTATGAGGAATAAATCGGAGGTTAGCAGAGGCGGGCTCTGTTGGCGGGCCATCCAAACTTGCATTGACGTTGCTGGATATTTCAACACAAACGGTGCAGCAACACAGACAATACACATATCTATATTCAGATACAAAAATGAATCCTATTACTGCCAGCTTACAGTAACTTAGTTGTGAAACTCTTATTTATGCATGATGTCTGTATTGTACTGCCCCCTGGTGGCTGAGGGGCAATGTCAAATATGATTCCATTGGGAAAAGATGATTTGATGGGATGGGACGAATGACATGATTGATGCCTCGCGCCCTCCCGGCCGGTACAAAGGCCAGAAAAGCCAAGTTTGTGAACGTGCGCGGTCCCCAAACGTGCAGCTGTCAGTAGTGGACTCAAGCCGTGGCGCCAACACCTAAATCCAATTACTCCACATCAGCTTCCAATTGTTTTTAAGTCAAGCAAAAGGGCTCAAATTAGCACCAGGCGCTTGACAAATGGCAGCGCCGTATGCTATTGTGACACGTTTGTTCACCCTTATACTTTTGACTTTGCAAACCACACTTAGGAGCTTTTTTATTTATTTATTTATTTTGGAGGATTATAAAACAGTTTTGTCTGGGAACCTTTTTTCCAGGCTCATGTGAGCGCCTTTGTGAACTCATGAAATCATGCATATCAAGACATGGAACTGTTCCAAAGAGTCGCCTTAGATAAGAGTGTCACTCTGAACCAGGCAGCCACCTCCGAGTCTTTTTTCTTTAATTCAAGTCCTGTTATGTTTTAATGTCACTCCTATTACGAGTGCTCATCTTATTTTTGCAAACTTGCATGCACGACAAAGATGTGTGTGCTGATATATAGTAAATAGAGGGATGCATAATTGTGGTTGTAGAGAACCACATAGTAATATTTTCAAGATATTTACCATAAGTTTAGTCGGGTTCCAAAAATTGTTAGAAACAATTTCCTTCAACCGTAAACAAGTCAGAGCTGTACATTGCAAACGCACTATGGACTCATTTAAAACAAAACAAAAAACCCGCCATTGCACATTGGGTTCACATTGAAGTCAAAAGTCACTTTATGTCAAAAGTCGACATAAATGCTGATGTAGGGATTGTTGGTTTCATGTTCACAAACTGGAAACAATAAGAGGGAATAGTCTAAACAAACAGGAAATTATATGGAGTAAAGTACATCAATGCAGAACCGCAGAATAACTGGAACAAGACGAAGGAATGCCGAGTACAAACAGGCAGAAAATGTTTTCCGTTCTGTAAAGCTTGTTGTTAGGGCAGCAGCTGTTGTGAAAGTGGATAGAAGTAAAACGGGGAAAGTAACAGAATGATAAGGCAGAATTGTAGGGAACCCTAACCAAGAATAATAGGCTCCACTTGGAATAATGTCCACTAACATGGAGCTTTCAATCTGGGAATTCTGTGTACAAACAGGGAGTAATGTGCACAAGCATGCAGTCAGCAACCAAGCGTGCGTGTGCGGGCTTTATTGAAAGAGTTCCTCTCTCTCTCTCTCTCTCTCTCTCTCTCTCTCTCTCTCTCTCTCTCTCTCTCTCTCTCTCTCTCTCTCTCTCTCTCTCTCTCTCTCTCTCTCTCTCTCTCTCTCTCTCTCTCTCTCTCTCTCTCTCTCTCTCTCTCTCTCTCTCTCTCTCTCTCTCGCGCGCGCGCGCTCGCGCTCGCTCTCTCCATCCCTCCTCCCCCTTCCAGCCCAGGCTGCAGCCTGGGTGGTCTCCGGTCTCTCTCTGCCTCTCTCTCTCTGCCTCTCTCGCTCTCACTGCATTCCCTCACTGCTCGCTCCCTCGCTCGCTCGCTCTCCACTTTGGTGAGCTGTTGCTTAGCAGCTAATAATAGGCGATGTTTGCAAAGTAATTTGCCTCTTCCTCGGCCAATGGGAGCCGCGGCACTTTTCCATCAAAGCTCCCTTTTCAAGATTTGCCGAGAGGCGAGCTGGTCCAAACGTTGCCGCAGCGCGATCGGAGCTAGACGTGACGTGACGCGACGTGACGTGACGCGACGCGCGACCACCAGCAGCATCAAGAAGAGAGATATCACCGCTGCTCCAACTACTCCCACCAATACGATCTGAGACGCACTTTTTGGTTTTGTTTTTCCCCAACAACTTTATTTCGTATGTGCGTGTTTTGAACAAGTCCGCGATCGAATGACGACTGAAGGACCTTTACGGATTTGGGCGCATAATGTTGGGATGGAGTTTGGCGGCGACTCGTTCGACTAGCAGGACACTTTCTTGCAACTCGTCGGCGCCGGACGCGCTCCTCTCCCATGTCGGATTACTGCGGCGCTCTGTGAAATCGCAGCCGCTTTGTGTGTCGCTTTGCCCCCCAAGCCTCTTCGGACCATGGCCTCGGATAGCGGGGTCCCACCAGGGGCCGGCGTCTTTGGAGAGTTACCCCCGAGCTACGCGCGCTCCCGGCCGCCCGCCGCAGCCGCCGACGCGCTCCGGACACCCAGCGGTTACTGCCATGCCGCTTTCGCACTTAAACACATCTCAAAGGTGATCACCCAGGATTTGATTCTCAAGGGCACATTTTTGTTCTAAATTTCTTCTTCTTCTTCTTCTTCTTCTTCTTCTTCTTCTTCTTCTTCTTCTTCTTCTTTTTCTTGCTTTTGCTGGGGTCTGCAAAGTCTCATGTATATGGATGACAAAGTTGGACTTTTTAGTGCAGGTAGTCATTAACTGCTTCATCATTCACTTCAATGAATTTACAGTCAGGGATCTTGTTTTACAAGGACCTTCATTGTTTAAGGAGTGGGTAGTCCTCAAGTGGGGGTCCCAGAACCTCCACAAGTCGCACGCCACTTTTTAGTGAGTTCACTTTGACCACTTAAGGGCTTTTGCTCTTTTCTTGGGTTTAGGATGTAGTCTCATACTTGGGGGTTCCCAAAGCAGCCCTCTTGGAGCCATCTTCCAAAGACTCTAATCTTGACATCACATCAAATCTGTCATCATTACATGAGTTACGGGACTTTTTGTTGTCAGTTGGGGGTGGTTTTTATCGGAACTCTAGTCCTTTTCTGGGGGCCCCCCAAAGCACACAGCTCTCTAGGAACTAAAGTCTTTAAAGTCTCCTATATGATTGAACCGCACTGAAAAGCCAAACCTGTTTCAACACCTGTGCAGAGAACTTCAAATCAAGGCGTGCTGTGATGAAGCAGTAAGCATTTGCTAGAAGTATCCACAAGTATTGACCGCTCCAAAGAAATGTAAAATGCAAACGTGTTGTTATAACGTCACACATCCGTGTGTGTGTTTTTGGCTGAAGGCAAGCCGTCAGAGCAACGCGGTGGGCTCCGCCAGGCTCTTGTTTGGAAATGCGGTGGGTCCTGTGAAGGAATTCACTGATTGAGTTTGATCTGACAAAGCATCTTTTTGGACCGCCCGGATGCTTGGATGTGTTTCAGCACCGCAGAGAGGAGGGAGGGAGGGAGGAAGGGGAGAGGAAAAAACACAGCGATGACAGTTGCAGCGCTCGCAAGCAACATTTCAAACAAATATGCGCGCCATCCAGCAAGATAGATGAGTTGCAGGCTTGTTTTCAATATGCACAAAAGTTAGTCATCTGCTTGATTAATGCGGAACGTTTGTGCCTCCCACTGTGTTAATTGAAGCCATTCAAAGGCCTGATGTTGGCCTTCCAATCCTCTTAAATTGCGTTGCGTCATGGGATGGGATGGGATGGGATGGGATGGGATGGGAGATTCGACCTCAGCTTCGATGGATGCCGGGTTCCGACAGTCACGGGTTGCTCCGAAACTCGCGCAAAGGGAAAAAAAAATAAAAAATCTCGTGGAGCTGCAAATGTACTGTACATAATATTGTCCAATAATCATGCCTTGTGATTGGCTAGTGACAGAAGATGGATGCTATCACAATGTTAGGGATGTACTGGTACACCAAAAATATAGCCAGAATCTGAGCTGACCATAAAGGCCCACCCAAAAATAAATACAGACAGATAAGCACAAATATGCTATAAGTGAAAATGTAAACATTCTTGTTGGCCGCGCGATGGTTTTGTCATTGATAAGGGACACAGAATTTGGGAAGCTTTCGTATCAGGCTTGTAGTTTACAGTATGTATCATAATATTGACTGACTCCTATCTCTCTCGCGCGCGCTCTCATCCTAGGGGAAGGCGGTAGGTCAAAAAGCCCCCCTGTGGATCCGTGCCAGGTTCCAGGCCCTGCTGTTTTCTCTGGGCTGCCACATCCAGAGGCACTGCGGGAAGGTACTCTTTATCGGACTCTTGGTGTTCGGCGCCCTCTCGGTGGGACTCCGAGTCGCCGCCATCGAGACGGACATTGAACAGCTGTGGGTGGAAGGTGAGTTTGGAATTGTTTTCTTTTTCTTTTATAGGCCGCCGTGCCTTCATTTATTGCTCTCCAAGTTGTTTGGTGCCACTTGGGGCTTTAACAGCAACACTGAGCTTGTGTCATCTGATTTTATTGAGGCGGCACTTTTGGTGTCACATGTTGACACATTCCGTTTGGTTGAAAATACAGGGAGGTCTTTCGTTTACAACCGAGTTCCATGAGTATGATCATGACGTAAGCACAGCCGTAAAGTCAAGTTTTCTATGTGAAACGCTGTGAATATCAGTAGAATTACTGAACGTCACCAATGACTCTTTTTGATTCGACACAAATGGGAGAATCTTCCCGAGTCGGGCTCTGAGCTCAGTGTCGGTCGGGTCTTGGATATGGATGGAGCCCACAGCTGACGTCATGTCGCTCTAGACAGCTAGCCGCTTGAGACTCCAACAATGCACCCGACTCAATTTGCATCAAGCTACCATTTATCAACAGTCGGTGCAATTATGTCGTCGGAACGATTCCATCTGCGTCTATTACCGGGAGGGAGGGAGGGAGGGAGGGAGCCCGAGGGAGGGAGCCCGTCCACTGGAAAGTGACCATGTCGCACCTCACACGCTCTCTGTAGGCTGGCCGGCCGTTTTATCTGCACGTTTTTATTTCATTTTTGTTCAGGGGGCAGAAGCAGCTTTATTTGGTTTTTCACACTGGCCAAAATTCCTTTTAAACCCCCTGGCTTTCAGTGCCGCGGCTGATCCCTGCAGCAGATGGACTGTGTGAATGGTTAGCCATCTTTGAGAGGGGAGGGGGGGGGGGGGGTACCGGGGGTGTCGGACACCTCCCCCCGCATCCCTCCCTCCCTCCCTCCTCCTCTGCAGCTCCCTGTGTGGTCCCTAACTATTCTTGGATTCCATTCAACAAGAGGCGAGGCAGGCAAGGCACCGCCTCCTGCCCTACCTCCTCCTCCTCCTTCATGAGTAGAAAAAAAAATCTAAGTGAATGCAGCTGAAGTTTACCCACCTGTTTTGCACGCTCTAAAAGCGCCACAGCAGTTGGTGAATATAAACAGAGCCTATAGGGCCTTTTTGGGCCCACCGTGTCAGCCTGAGCGGAGCTGTCCGAGGAGCCGCACGCTCGTGATATGTCATTGTTCAATTGAGACCTTTTGAGCCTTATTGGTCAAGATTGAGTCATTATCAGCAGCAAAAAAAAAAAAGAAGTCCCTGTTTATTTTCCCTTTCACTTCTTAATAGTGTCAAAATTTTGTTCGGATTACCCTTTGAGCTAATTGGCCAAGACGTGCTTTTTAAAAGAGATGTTTAGATGTTTGCGTGCCAGTTGTTTTGCTGTGGGACTGAACGAAAGAAGGAAGGAAGGGGCAATGAGGAGGGAGAGTGTGTGGGGTGTGTGTGTGAGTGAGCGAGTGAGTGAGTGGTGGGGTGCTTAAAAAGGGATGCTGTGCCTTTAAGAGGCCGTGGCCATGTTTCTAAAGTTTCTGCCTGCCTTGTTTCCACCAATAGCCCGTTCACAAAGCCGCTAGGGGCCTCAATGGAGAGTAAAGTGGTTGTGGGACAAGGAGAGGTTAGTTCTCGCACGCACAAAATCAAGTAAACGCTCACACGGTCGCACACAAACCGCAAGACAAAAGCGCACCCATCATTTTCTTTGGAAATTGGACCCTTTTGGGAGGCATGTATGAGCGTGTCGAGACTAATAGCTGTGTCAGTGTGAAGCCTTGAATATGACAATTGGAATAATATAGAGTCGAAAGTCATGTAGAAACTCTTTGAAAGAGAATTCAAATGCTTAAAAGGATGCAAAATCAGCACTGCACTGAATGGGGGGAAATGGAGAGAAAAAATACATATTTTGATGGGGCCAGTGCCCCCAACGCCCCCCCCTTCTAGTTCCGCTAGTGAAAATAAGTCATCAAATATCTATATTGGGATTTTAAGGCAAGATATATGCCATTTTTTACAACAACGATCAACTTTGACCTTTGCAAATATGTTAAAACAATGTGCTTGCAGAGGTGTCATCATCTGCGCGGCACGGCGCCGTGTTATTTTGACAACTGTCCTCACGCCACACACGTACATTGTCACCTTTCTGCGTACACAGCCTGACTTGTGACTTGAGATTCCGGGCGTCCTTCCTTCCTTCCTTCCTTCCTTCCTTCCTTCCTTCCTTCCTTCCTTCCTTCCTTCCTTCCTTCCTTCCTTCCTTCCTTCCTTCCTTCCTTCCTTCCTTCCTTCCTTCCTTCCTTCCTTCCTTCCTTCCTTCCTTCCTTCCTCCTCCATGAGCGTTCTTTTGGTCTTTACACCTGTGTGGTAGAATAAGGGTGTTTAGTCTGATGAGGGATTTTAAAGACCGCAGAGAAAATATGACATCCTGCATATCTTTGAGAACGTAAAGGACATTTGCATACTGCAAATAATCACTACCCTCCTTTCAAGTGTCATCGTTGAGCTTGGCAACGTGTGACCCGGCCAGTATTGTCCTTGGGAAGGGGAGTAAAAAGGGGGGAGTCGTAAAAAAGAGACAGAGCGAGATGCAGGAAGAGGAGAATGATGGGAGTAGACACCCAGGGGGAGGGGGGGGATGGTTGAGACAGGAAGGCTGCAAGTTTATGACTCGCTGACACTTTTTTGCCTTGCCTTGTCTCCTTTTCGAGCATCACAGTCCTGTCATTGGTGAGGTGTTGCTATTGGAAAAAAAAAAACATCTGTGGGGGTAAAAAAACGAAAAAAAAAAGGCCTCAGTGATTCTGTAAACAAATGCTTCCTAATTTTTGGTGAGCCGTGACAGAAGACACGTTCAGTGATTCCAACTGTCCAAATACGAGAGCAGGGGCCGAGCAGGCGGACCACATGTGCCATAAAGAGGACGAGAGGAGTGGGATCGCTCGTTCTCCAGACCGCAGCAATGTGCGCTACGGTAAACCAGCACCCAAATGAGGCTTGATGAGAGAAAAGAGAACGAGAAAACGCAAATGAACTCCCACCCCCTCCTCCTCCTCCTTTGTAAACAAATCACAGCAGGTAAATGCTACAATTCATGTGAGCGAGCGCACACAGCGGCCCAGTTGCAAGAGAGAAAGGGAGCTAGCTTGAGCAGGCATTATTCAAGGTGAATAGTGCGCGCTGGGTGCCCCAGCTAGATAAATAAACTCCCAGCGCTCAGGGCCTGGGACCTCACTGGTAGAGCCAACAAATAAAGAGCCGAGTCAACCTGGGTCACCTCCAAATGTTTATTTCAACCCCCCACCCACCCACCTTTATTTTTTACACTCCATCCTTCCGCTCAAGTCACGCCTTGCCTTTCTCGCCCCCCTCCACACACCAAAAATATAGATAAAAAAATGAATCAATCTGAATGGTTTCATGTGTAAACGTCTATGTCATGCCATCCAACCAACAACAGTATACAATTGGCAAAAAACGATGAGCCCGTTATATCCAAACACGCCGTTGCTCCGAGTCAACGGCGATAGGCTGGAGTTCACCTGCGACCCTGAACATGCTTGGATGGATACTTACCACATAAGTCTAACGAGGCCCCGGTTCTCAAATGGACAATTCTTTGAAAGGCCACAAAGCAACAAATGGGATCATGAAATGTCAATCAATACGCGGTGTCACCCTTTCTTTTCTTTGGCCGACGCTTCTTGTCTTTGTCCGTGCGACACCAGCAGTCACCATTGAGTTTGCGCTATTTCCCTCTGTCTTTACATCCTTGTCATACGTATAAAACGGAGATGTCCAGGGAGACTGGTTGCTGTCTTGGCACTTGTAAGAGAAGAAGAAAAAGAAAGAAAGAAAGAAAGAAAGAAAGAAAGAAAGAAAGAAAGAAAGAAAGAAAGAAAGAAAGAAAGAAAGAAAGAAAGAAAGAAAGAAAGAAAGAAAGAAAGAAATGATTGCCTGGCTCAATAAATTCATTTCGACCAGCAACGTGGAAAAATTTGCCGGGATGAATGTATGTTTCAAGCACACATTAAGCAGTATTAGCGGTCAGTGGAGTGTCTAATGTGACTATTTTTCACTGTGGCCAATACTGGGCCCGATTAGCATAATTAGCAGAGGCAAGCCTATACATATGGAAATGGAAAGTGCCGAAATGCCAGCCCCGCTGGAAATTTATGTGCGGTGGCTAACGCCGCTGGCACATGTGAATAGACTGGAAGTGAAACTGAAGTCTTTTTGACTGGAAACGACTTCTTCTCACATACAGGTATGGCTTTTTTCGCTGGGTGGAATTCTGCCCATTTTAAGATCATCTAACCGTAGCTGAGTAGAATATAGAGTGAGATCAAAAGTTTGCACTGTAGGTAAAAGCCAGCTAGTGCCAGCTTGTCTTTTTTTTGTTTTTTTTTTGCGCCCCCTCCCAGCCTCTCATTCCCACTCCCACAGTGCAGTCTGGCATTGTTTTACAGGCTGGGAACGTTTTGGTCCATTTGCTTTTTGTTGTGAGGAAGAGGGATGAGGGGAAGAGAAAAGAAAAAGAAGAAAAAAACCCTCCCGCTTTATTTTTTTCTGCTGTTTGTTGGGAAACATCTGAAACAAATGGAAGGCTTGACTGAGCCTTGAGCCAATGAGGGTGCTGCATTGGGAGTGGAGCCATCTGCTCGGGGCAGCACAGTCGGTCGGGCAGGCTGGACCGGGCCGGACCGGTCCGGTCCGCTCCTGGTTCTAGCTCCAAAAGTGTCTTTGAAATGGCAAAAGAGGTGACTTTCAGCCATCCATTTTCTATTGTGCTCTTTCCTCAGTAGGGTCAGGGGTGAGCTGGTGTCATCCCAGCCAGCTGACTTTGGGCGTGAGGCTGTGGACTGGACTGGGGGTCACGGTACCACCCAGAGTGCACTTGAGCATGAAAAGAAACAGGGATGCTTCATTTCTTTTCACTCTTTATCTCATAGAAATCAAATATATACGGAATTATACGATATTTTGGTTCGTTTTTGGACCGGTCTGGTCCCAAATTCCCATCAATAAAATAAATAACTGTATAGCATTAAAGAGGAAGTCAACGGCAATTTTTTATTTATTTATTTATTTATTTATTTATTTATTTTACACTAATATGTTGTATGTGGACCCACTCGTCGCACCTGTTATCTAACTTTGGTCATGTGACATTCGCAAGCTGAGTTGTGAATGACCACTTTCTGAGCCCTGAGCAACTCTGATGTCATTTTCAGTCGCCAGAAAGTTGCAAAATGGCCAGAATGCATAAAGACGGGTGGATTTTGCTGCTTAATTCACATTCTACAAACGCATTATCTAGGACACATTATCCACACTGTGCTAACGTTAGCATTTCTCCTCTAAATACAACAATGGCATGCATGAAAACAGGAACTCAGAATTGCATACTTGTCTTTAAATGTGCTCAAATAGCCGTCCCTACTCGGTCGCATGGCACTTGTGGAGCAGGTAAAACAACCCCCCCAAAAAAGAGCCCACATGTCACTTTCAGCCCTCCTCTTCTCGGGTCTTCCTCCAGAACAGCGTGGGGCCTTTCAGAGGCCCCCCCTAATCCAGCTAATCTACCACACTGAACGTTGAAGGTGGCCTGGCCTGACCCAGCGTGGCCCGGAACAGGGGACGAGGGCCTGTACGCCACCCGACGACAATAGAATAGAATAGAATAGAATAGAATAGAATAGAATAGAATAGAATAGAATAGAATAGAATAGAAGAGAAGAGAAGAGAAGAGAAGAGAAGAGAAGAGAAGAGAAGAGAAGAGAAGAGAAGAGAAGAGAAAAGAATAGCTTGCGTCTGCTCCGTCTGTCCTGTAAAGCCTCGGAGCTATATTTCCTTCAGTCTGGGAAATCTAAGCTTTGAGGGGAAGGGAAGGGTCACGACGAGAGGAAATGACTGAGTCCAGCGTTTACGCCGGGCGGCGGGCGGGCGGGCCGGCCACACACGTTCATCCAAACATCAGGTCCGTATGACTCGCAGCCACCAAGCCATGTCGGCGGGGCCTTCTTTTGACATTTGGCTTCACCTTGTCAGTGTCGTAACTCTGGTCCAAATGGAGACAGAATGACAATGTTATTTCAAGGCAGCTTTTATTCATTCATCTTTAATCACACATGGACTAACAGTTGAACTCCCCTTGTAGTAAAACATGCATCTACTTGGGCGTTACAACCCCCAGTCTCCTCACTCAAAGGTGTTTTTTTTTTTTTTTATAAATACCCTCTGAGGAGAACATTTTCCAAGAACGGTCTCTTTAAGGTTGCGGTCCACGGGTTGAGAGGGGGGGCGGTGGGTGGCAGCACGGTGTGGAAAGACGAGAGGAGACTCAAAGAAAAGACAAGTGGTCCATCTGGGGCCGAGCAGGAGTGAGCGAGCGAGCGAGCGCGGCGGTTTGTGAAGTTGAGGTGTTTGAGGCCGGACCGGGGGAAAAACAGAGAGAGAGAGAGACAGAGACAGAGACAGGGAAGGCAAGAAGGAGAGAGAATGGCGGATCGTACCGCCTGGGTGGTCCAGATGGGAGGAACGAGACACAAATAGCTATAATTTACTTCAGGAGGCCTGTAATTACAGAGCCAGAGTCTCTCTCACCGAAGCCACCCAGTTCCTGTTGGGATCAAAACCCCGACGCTGTAGACGTTAACATACGAAACGTCAAAAAGGATTTGAACAGATGTCAGCAGGAGAGGTTCCACTTTGTCTTTACATACGAGGAGATAGCCACAGGTTAGCATCCCCTTTTGGATGTCCGCAATCGCACGTTGACATTATACTGCAAGTTCAGAATATTCAGAAAGCGTGATTAATTCCTCCGAAGAATAACAAACAATTCCAAGAGGGCCTTCAAACCACCAAAAGGAAAATATAAGGATTAACGACAAATCCACTTCTCCTTGTGTGAGCGCCAATTAGACCAAACGTGATCTGTGAGGAAATGACCTAAACTTTGACTGTTGCCGTTGTCACGAAATGAAAACGTCTTTGTCAACATTGGAAGGAGGAATGTCCATTTGGGGCGGGGGTGCGCTGAGCTCCACACCGGCGACTGCAAATAAACGTGGTGATGCGATATCCTCCGGCCCTGCTCGTAAGTAAAGCCTTGAAAGTGCCGAGTAGGAATATTGGAACCCACCACCACCACCACCACCAAACAAGCCCCCCCCCCCGCTCTCCCCGAGGTCCAACTTGATCTCACACGTTCCTGGTCGTTTGTTTTTTCTTTTGCTCCCCATCAATTACAGACTGCATAGGGGAGGTGTACAGTCAACCCTCATTTATCACGCAGGGATACGTTCCAGACCCTGGCTTCGGACTCCATTCCACTATTGCAAGGAGCCCAGAATTGAGGGCAAAGCCGTGAAACAGTGACAAGAGTTAGAATTAAGGAGGAGCTACTTTTCCCTCATGCTTCCGACATCACTCCCCCCCTCAATCTCCTCCCGGCATTGTCATGTAGCGGGACAATGAAAGAGGGGCAGACGGGCCCTCTGTGATCCGGCGCGGCATGTTTCATGTCCACTTGGCACAGGCACAGATCCCCCCAGCTGGCAAACTCTTTTCAGGGCAACCTCCTGTAATTAGGAGGCTGGAGCGCATATAGTGCACGCGCACACACACACACACACACACACACACACACACACACACACACACAGAGCACAGAGCACAGCATTCCTCTTGCCCTCTTTCATCCCCTGCTCGTCTCGCTCTCCTCCTCATCGGCGTCTCTCCGACGCGGCATCTTTAATCAAATCCATTGACTTGACTTTATTTGCCTTTATGTCTTTCATCTTCAACTTGTCTGCACAGCAAACGGACACGACAGACATCAATTAAGTCCCCCTCGCCAGTAGTTGGCGCTATGCTGTGGTAGTTTGACATTTGGAGCAATTATCTCAACTAATAGTTGATTGGGAATGTTTGTTTGTAAAATTGTCCTTCTGGATGAATTGCCAACATTTTGTTTGTGTCTCTGCTTTTTATTCCCCCAATGTAGATGAACACTGGATCTTATTTTTGTCATGTATTTCAACGAGTGGTTGGTATCTGCCATGCTGAGTGGGATGGTGAAGGGATGCGGGGGTTTGGGGGACTTTTTTTTTTTTTTTTTTTTTACAAACAGGGCACATCTGTTTCACAGAAGGAGCCAATGTGAAGCTGCATTAGTCATTTCTCTTGGCCAGACGCTGCCTTGTGTGAAGTGCCTTCAAAACCATCACTGGCGAGGGCCAAGGGCGTTGCTCCATACACACGTGTGTGCGTTCATGTGCAAAATATATCAACACGCTTTTGTCCGCTCGGGCCAAATGTGTAATATTGATGGATGCCCTCACTGATGTATAAAATCCAAAAGATGAAGGTTTTTTTTTTTTTTTTTTTTTAAAGCCGGTAGTCGGGTGAGCCGGGAGCTTCGCTACACCAGAGAGAAGCAAGGCGAGGAGTCCATATTCACCTCCCAGATGCTCATCCAGACCCCCAAAGAAGAAGGCACCAACATTCTTACCCAGGAAGCTTTACTGGTGCACATGGAGGCTGCACTGTCTGCCAGCAAGGTGCAGGTGTCACTCTTTGGAAAGTAAGTGGAGAGCTTTATGAGCCATATCTTTTATTTTGTCTGATAAAAATAGATGATTTCGTTTGTTTTGGGCTTGACAGGTCGTGGGATCTCAATAAAATATGCTATAAATCTGGAGTCCCCATCATTGAAAATGTCATGATTGAAAGGGTAAGTTTTAGTCAACTTTATTATCATTTGGATCACTTTCATCTTTTATATTCATCTCTTTTTTTCTCCCCAATCCCCAGATGATTGACAAGCTATTTCCTTGCATGATAATCACCCCTTTGGACTGTTTTTGGGAAGGGGCCAAGCTACAGGGAGGGTCCGCCTATTTACCGTAAGTGTTGGGATACTCAAGGCCGTCCGTCATGTTTTTAAACATACTTTTTATAGGCTCTGTTTGTAATAGACACTTATTGCCTCATGCGTCTTTTTTCATTTGTGAGTTGAAGTTGATGAGTGAGATCAGCGGATGAAACTAATGCTCTGCCTAACTAATGCTATTATCTATTTTTCATCATGCAAACAGTCAAATATATAGTAAAAACAAAAAAATATAGTATATATTTATTTGGAACTCTAATTTTGCTGGCATGGCAGACAACTTCTGGAGGCACATTGCAGACTGTGGCTGTTCATAAGTTGAACTACACTTTGGATGGAAAGATACAGTCAGGCTGTCATTGGGTGTTGTGACTGACAGCAGCGGTCAGTAATAGAGTTCTTTTAGGGCCCGGCCGGGGTTATAGTTGGGGGGGGGGGGGCTGTCCTGACAGGGAAATTCAAAAAGAGAAAGTGAGGCGGGTGAGGGAGGGAGGAAGGGAGGGAGAGATGGTGGGCTGGTAGAGAGAAGGAGGGCGGGGTGATGGTGGCGGCGGTGGCAGGGGAGCCCTTTGGGTCAGACAATGGTAAGCATTCTTTCACTTTACGAGTGAGTGTCCATCGGTGCAGGGGCCCCGGTGGAAAGAGGGAGGGAGGTAGATAGGGTTGGGGGTGCCCCGGCTTTGTCAGCTCGCGGCTAACACTCGCCATTCTCATGGTAATGCCCCCGCGCTCCCAGCTCCCCAAGTTGTCCAACAAATAAAATGGGCCGCATTCAAACCTCAAGTCCTGGAGAAAGACACGGAGAGACAACAAGATGCTTAACAGTGGAGTCTGTGGCGTTTTTTTTTTTTGTCCAAAAGTTCTCCAGAGCCAGAAGTGATATTTCAATTGAGCGCTTGCTTCATTTACAAAAGAGACACAGAAATTTGTTTATGTTTCCCCACTCCACTCCACTCCACTCCAGTCCACTCCACTCCAGAGGGCCAAGTGATCTCAGTGTGCCCCGCTCTGCCTTCTTGGCATCTGTTGTTATTTATTTATGATCAATTGTTTTTGCAGGGAGGATGTAGGGCGGGGCTTCAGTTGTTCCTCCGTTAGTTATTTTTTTATTGGGAATTCTGTCTGAAGGAAAAAAATATACCGTAATTTCCGGACTATAAGTCGCGGTTTTTTTTTCATAGTTTGGGTGGGAGGGCGACTTATACTCAGGAGCGACTTATATATGTTTTTTTTCACAAATTTTTACTTGATCATTAAGACATCACTTACTTACAAGTAAAGTTGACCACTTCCCATGTTATTTTTAGTATAGTTGATCACTTCACATGCTTTTATATCTTTATCTTGAACATATTCAAAACATAAAAAATAGAGAAAACATCAAATAAAGCAACTAACACTTTAAAGCACCATATCCAAGTCCACTGTCTGCTGTATGTACACTTGCTCCATTTTTGCTCCTCTTATATTTATTATTATTATTTATTATTCTTTGTTTATTTATCATTTATTCAACACTCTTATTTATTCATTGTTTGTGCCTTCTTGGGTTTTTTTTTGTGTTGCTTGTATGCATATGTGTACTATCTCACCGAGGGATAGTGGAAACGTAATTTCAATCTCTTTGTGTGTCTTAGTATATAAAAAAAAAATCGACAATAAAGCAGACTTTGACTTTGATAAAACAACCCAAAAAAATTATATTTTCAGACGAAACTGGATGAGGGGGCTCTAAATTTCACCGTTGGCCGTGACTCATCAACTGGGTGGGCTTAAGAAAAATGGCACCAAAAAGAAACTCATATTTTGCAGGTTACAAACTTCAAATTGTAAAATATGCAGCTGAAAACAGTAATCGAGCAGCAGAAAGAAAGTTTGGAGAACCGTGATGTACCAATGGATTACTATTTCAAGTGACGTCAGTAGCGCGGCGCGGCGGTTGTTTACATACAAACGTGCCCACATAAGGACTACCAGCATCATTAGCGGTGATCATCTCTAAGTGACACGGAGGACAAAGAGTTTGAAGGAATTAAGGATTTGGAGTGACATAGAAGGTTTGAAAAACTATGATGGCCATCACGCACGCCCGGTCTGTCTGGAAGTCCACGCCGCCACACGCTCGGAAGTTTGTTTTGTTTAATAAAGAGCCGTTTACCAAACCCACGTCTATCCTTGTACTTTGTTAAGGCTACAATATAGTTATATCGTAGATCTGTGGAATAAAGAAGAGGCTGACGTCAGGGCGCACGCGCGGCGATGTTGACAAAGGACGAGGAATTTGATCGATGGATTTAATGGATTTAAAGTGTACGGGTGGTTTGATAATATTATTAGCTTGTATTATAGTTATTTGAAATATATGTAGTTTGTCTTTCGTTATATGAGCCTGTGGAATATTTTGAAGTGCAAGCGCCCTCAGCCGTGCGCACCCATTGTTGACAAAGAACGATCGATGGATTTAATGAATTGGAGTGACACCGATGGTTTTATAAACATGTTATTCATGTAATAGTTGTCCTTAATCACTCTATATGTTACGTCAGGCCCGTTCTCAGCTCTTTGTTTGTGTTTGTCACGTTAGCATACCTATCGTTTAGCCTGTTGTTGCTATTTAATGAATTGGAGTGACACCGATGGTTTTATAAACATGTTATTCATGTAATAGTTGTCCTTAATCACTCTATATGTTACGTCAGGCCCGTTCTCAGCTCTTTGTTTGAGTTTGTCACGTTAGCATACCTATCGTTTAGCCTGTTGTTGTTATTTAATGAATTGGAGTGACACCGATGGTTTTATAAACATGTTATTCATGTAATAGTTGTCCTTAATCACTCTATATGTTACGTCAGGCCCGTTCTCAGCTCTTTGTTTGAGTTTGTCACGTTAGCATACCTATCGTTTAGCCTGTTGTTGCTATTTAATGAATTGGAGTGACACCGATGGTTTTATAAACATGTTATTCATGTAATAGTTGTCCTTAATCACTCTATATGTTACGTCAGGCCCATTCTCAGCTCTTTGTTTGTGTTTGTCACGTTAGCATACCTATCGTTTAGCCTGTTGTTGCTATCGTTTAGCCTGTTGTTGCTCGTTCATGACTGTTTTTGGTGTGGGATTTTGTCGAATAGATTGCCCCCAAAATGCGACTTATACTCCGGAGCGACTTATATATGTTTTTTTTCACTTTTTGGGGCATTTTATGGCTGGTGCGACTTATAGTCCGGAAAATACGGTAGTTGCCTCCAAATGCTGATGCATTGAGATTCTCTCATATTGAACCTTTGACTTAATTTTGACCTCTTGTGAGACACATCAAGATGTTTGGGAGGCAGAGGTAATTCTTATGACTCAGTGCAGGGCATCGAGGAATGGAAGCCACCCCGCTTGCCTTCGCCTTGGGTATTGTAGCAGTGTGAAATGGGATAATAACGGCCATTTCAGCCAGCCAGCGTTCATGCCGACAACTCAAAGAGTTTTTCCTTAAACAG
This sequence comes from Syngnathus floridae, assembly GCF_059516105.1. Taxonomy (NCBI): domain Eukaryota; kingdom Metazoa; phylum Chordata; class Actinopteri; order Syngnathiformes; family Syngnathidae; genus Syngnathus; species Syngnathus floridae. Next base: position 2,081,488 of record NC_142426.1, on the reverse strand, counting down.
AGCGCACAAAGCCTTTGCTTTTATAGCACTCGGGATGTGTTTGGGTCAGTGTTGATCGTCAGTGGTTGCTCCGCAGGGGTATGCCAGACATCCAGTGGATGAATCTGGATCCAGTCAAGCTCATGGAGGAACTGAGTCAGTTCACGTCCCTGGAAGGATTTAAGGAGATGTTGGACAAAGCCCAGGTGGGAATTGGCTTCTACTTAATAGGATCTCCGTGACTAGTTGTACGTATTGAGCCTTTTGGTGTCATTTTGCAGGTGGGCCACGCCTACATGAACCGGCCTTGTCTGGACCCGTCAGATCCTGACTGCCCTCTCAGTGCTCCCAACAAAGAGCAGTTGGAGGTACGGATGAACCCGCCCGGCCCATCATTCACCGGGAGGGAGTACACCACACCACACCACACCACACCACCCAAGTGGCTCACCGTGTGTGTTTCTTTGTCCCTTGCAGTCTCCTGACATCGCTGGACGCCTCCGAGGCGGTTGCCACGGTTTTAGCCGGAAGTTTATGCACTGGCAGGAGGAGCTGATCCTTGGGGGGCGCGTGAAGAACACCCAGGACGCTCTCATGAGGTAAGTAAGCTTGGAAGCTTCGATCCGCACAGGAGTTCTGATTTTCAAGGTATAGCCCAGCAGCTTGTGCGTCTCAGCTGAATAAAAGTCGATGACTCGAAAAGAGTCAAGCAGGTCTCTCAATGAGACATTTTCCTTTTCTGTCTGAAAAAGCGCACTGACCGCATTGGGTGCGGGCCCAGACTGCGACCCATTCGGGCCCGTTTAGCACAGCCGTGAATGAAAGAAGATTCCCATCCCATTTGCCAGAGAGTCACACTCTCGCCGCGTTTGATTTATGATCAGTTTTTGAGCAGCGCTCCCGCTCGCCACAGCGCTGCCAAGACCTTTTTCTTTTTCTTTTTATTGACGGCCCAGAAAGCAGCAGATAACACCAACACCTGCTTTTTTAGAAGCACTTGTAAACGTTGAGGACAGTAGTGTGGCTGAATTTAATGCGCTGAGTTTTTTTCTTCTTCTTCTCTGCAGCGCGGAGGCTCTTCAAAGCATGTTCCTGTTGATGAGCCCAAAGCAGCTGTACGAGCACTTTAAAGATGACTATGAGATCCACGACATCAACTGGAATGAAGAAAAGGCTACTGCCATCCTGGAGTCGTGGCAACGGAGATTTGTGGAGGTAGGAACCATTCCGCTTCCAAGACTCCGTCACAGTAGCGTTGGGGTGAACGCCGGCAAAATGAGGGGATATTTCCATGTTCTTCCACTCGTGTTGGAATTCCGTCAAGTTCCTCGTAAGCAAATCGCAGAGCAGCATGCATGTGTGTGTGCGTGCGTGTGTGTGTGTGTGTGTGTGGCAGGCCAATCGTCTCTCACTGTCAGAGCCCTCATTATGGGAACAAGCTGTTGCTGTGATAGCTGACACCCACCACTAAGGGGAGAGGGTGGGAGGGCAGACCAAAGACGTTTTGGGGGAAAAAAAATAAAATAAACTAACACGCTGTGAAAACAACGCAACAAACGGAGTTTAAATCGTAGTGGTGATGATATCAATTTAAAAAAAAAAAATAGCTGAGTCGTGTTCATGGCAGCGACCTCCTTCCTCGGTCATGTGATCCCCATTCCTTTCACCTTTGACACGACAACCTCTGGCATCTGTGCTCATTACTTCTCGCTTGTCATACGTACGTACGTACACACACCGGCACATGTGAAACGCACACACATACGTGTTGTCTTTCAAAGGGCTTTTTTTTTTTTTCGTTTGGGGGGGCTTTGTTGAAAGGGACAAGCGAGCGCTTATGGTACTCCACTCTTTCATGTAAAATAAACATGGTGCAGAATGTATGTCGAGGCATCCGAGCTTTTCTTTCTTATGTCTGATGCTAATAGCTAAACATGAGACTTGGAAGCATTTTAGGTGGGATTGATTTATCGCTGTTTATCCCTCAGGTGGTCCACCAGAGTATGCCGTCTAATTCCAGCCAGTCTATCCACGCCTTCTCCACCACCACACTCAACGACATCATGAAGTCCTTCTCCGATGTCAGCGTCTTACGGGTAGCTGGAGGCTACCTGCTCATGGTGAGCCATTTGTTTTGACTAAAACGGCGCGGTCTCTGGCCCGCTCGGATGCACGACTGACCATTTGACACACGTGCGTTACTCACTAGCTGGCGTACGCCTGCGTGACCATGCTGAGGTGGGACTGCGCTAAGTCGCAGGGGGCCGTGGGACTGGCCGGCGTGATGCTGGTGGCTCTGTCGGTCGCTGCGGGCCTGGGTCTCTGCTCGCTGCTGGGACTCTCCTTCAACGCCGCCACGACTCAGGTAACCACGTCGACAACGCCGACTTTATTCAAGAAAGGGGGAGGGGCTGCGGCTTTGGATTTCAGCCGGCCCGTGTACTTCCCGTGAGCCGATTGTCAAAGCTTCCATATTGTATACGAACGAGTCAGTGCTGACTATTTGTGTTGCTCATCCCAGGTGCTTCCCTTCCTGGCACTTGGAATCGGAGTGGATGACATGTTTCTTTTGGCTCACTCCTTCACGGAGGCCGGGAGTAACATTCCCTTTAAGGTATCTATCTTCCCACTCCATTCCTTGTCTCTCCTTCGCCTTGTCTTTCCTTCTCCTCTAAGATGCGTTCTCTCCCAGGAGCGGACCGGAGACTGCTTACGTCGCACGGGCACCAGCGTGGCTCTGACTTCCGTCAACAACATGATTGCCTTTTTCATGGCGGCTCTCGTGCCCATCCCGGCCCTGCGAGCGTTCTCCTTGCAGGTACCCGCTTTCCGTTTTTTTGTTTTTGTTTTTTTTATTACGCAAAGAAATAAACAATTGCGCTGCGAGAGCCTGGTGGCTACTTTGAAAATGAAAGGGATGACTTAAGAGAGCTGACATTTATTCAAGAGCAGGGGAAAGCCTTTGTTCCCAATTTTTATGGCCACTGCACCAACAGCGCCAACTCTTTTTTTTTTTTTTTTTAAAAAACGTTTGTATGTGTGTGCAATGTGGAAGAGTCCACAGTAAAGGGAAGAGAGAACTAGAGGGGAGCTCTCGGATCCGTATATCACTGAGCCGTCGAGGCGCTTTGCTCTGATCTGTGACTTAACTGTGGGTGGTCTGCAACACACAAATACACACTCGCTCCCGGGAGTACACACAGTGCAAACCGCAGCCAGTTAGGACATCAGCAGCTTCGGGGGGCTACAGCGAGGGGCTGCTGAAGGCTGGTGCTTTAGCTCACAGCTTATATGTATATACTATTCCCACCACTGCTTCTTCTACTTTTTTTCCTCCTGGTCTGTTTGCCTGGCCTGCTTAGTGTTTCTGGACCATTATTTTGTTAAAAAAAAAACAAAAAAACATGTCAATCTTTTTCTTGCTCTTTTTCTCCCTCCATATATATATATATATATATATATATATATATATATATATATATATATGTACATACATTGTCTTGTTTATAGACTACTGTGATCAAAGGGGGATAAAAATTGTAATTGTGTTCCCCTCCTTCCTTCCTTCCTTCCTTCCTTCCTTCCTTCCTTCCTTCCTTCCTTCCTTCCTTCCTTCCTTCCTTCCTTCCTTCCTTCCTTCCTTCCTTCCTTCCAGGCGGCCATCGTGGTGGTGTTCAACTTCGCCATGGTGCTGCTCATCTTCCCCGCCATCCTCAGTTTAGACCTCCACCGGCGCGAGGACAAGCGCTTGGACGTGCTGTGCTGCCTGTACAACCCTTGCGCCGACCAGGTCATCCACCTGTCCCCGCACGAGCTGTCGGACACCCCCGAGCAGAGCCGGGCGCCGGCCTCGCACCCGTTCGCCACGGGCTCCACCATCACCACTAGCACGCAGATCACCACCACGGTGCAAGCGTTCACGCAGTGCGACGCTGCCGGGCAGCACATTGTCACCATACTGCCGCCAACCTCTCAAATCTCCACCAGCCCGACGTCCATCATTCTGTGTCCTCCCGCTTCACAAGGTAGGCGGAGTCAAAACCCAGGCGGATGCTCTGTCAGAGGTGGCCCACCCACGTAATGTATGTCATTCCTTGTGTGTGTCCTCCCTCGTAGCGATCACGCCTACACCCGGCACCCCCGTGCAGGATCCCTACGGCTCGCAGCTCTTCACCCCGACCTCCAGCTCTACCCGGGACTTGCTAGCTCAGGTGGAGGACTCCAAGTTGGGCAAGAAGTGCGTCCCGCTCCCGTTCCTCCGCTGGAACCTGTCCCACTTTGCCAGGGAGAAATACGCCCCGCTCCTCCTCAAGCCCAAAAGCAAAGCCATGGTGGTCGTGCTCTTCCTGGGCCTCCTGGGCCTCAGTTTGTACGGGACCACCACGGTGCACGACGGCCTCTACCTGACTGACATTGTACCACGCGACACCAAGGAGTACGACTTCATTGACGCCCAGTTCAAATACTTTTCCTTCTACAACATGTATCTGGTCACCATGGACGGATTCGATTACACCCGCTCGCAGCGACTTCTGCTCCAGCTCCACAACGCCTTCAACTCTGTCAGATCCGTGGTCCGAGACAGTGACGGCAAACTGCCCCGCATGTGGCTGCACTACTTCCAGGACTGGCTCAGAGGTACTTACTTACTACATTGTGGTGTTTTTTCTCAGATGGCCGGCGGCTTTTTTCAGGTGTACTCAATGAATGGGTGTGGGGCGTGGCTGCCAAGGGTGAGGGAAAGTTCATGCGGAATGTTTACTTTAACCCATCCACCTGGGCTCAGGGATGGAGCAGAAGACAGATTGGGGTGGGGTTGGAGGTTATCTTTTGCATGTGCGTGTGTCCTCAGGCTAGGACATGTCAGAGGCCCATTCAGGAGGAAGTAATAGCTAACAGGTCAATCAAAGCCAGCTGCCCAAAACCAGACAGAAACAGAAATGTGATCTTTCACTTTTTTTCTTTGCTCACCGAAGCAGAAATAAAATGACAAGCGCGCTAATCTTTTCATGTCCAGGTCTTCAGGCTGCTTTTGACGCAGACTGGCTGGCGGGCAGGATCACCTCGGACAGCTACAGGAACGGCACGGAGGACGGCGCCCTGGCGTACAAGCTCCTCATCCAAACGGGCTCCAAGAAAGAGCCTTTTGACTACAGCCAAGTAAGATAAGGCGGCACTTGTGCCACACTTTCCCTCCTTGGCGTCCCGTCTGACCAAACCTTCCTTTTGTAGCTGACTTCTCGCCGGCTGGTGGATGCCGAGGGTCTTATCCCCCCCGAGGTGTTCTACATCTACTTGACGGTGTGGGTCAGTAACGACCCGCTGGGCTACGCCGCCTCCCAGGCCAACTTTTATCCGCATCCCAGAGAGTGGATCCACGACAAGTACGACACCACGGGGGAGAATCTGCGCAGTAAGTTTCGGCCACTATTTTGCCGTCTTTTCCGAAGCGGTGGGGAAAAAACAAAATCACGCTCTCCTCATCCTTGCAGTTCCGGCAGCGGAGCCCCTGGAGTTCTCCCAGTTTCCGTATTACTTAAACGGACTGCGGCAAGCCGGCGACTTTGTGGAGGCCATCGAGAGCGTGAGGGCTATCTGCGACGAGTTCAGCCGCAAGGGCGTGTTCAACTACCCCAACGGGTACCCCTTCCTCTTCTGGGAGCAGTACATCGGCCTCAGGCATTGGTTCCTCCTGGCCATTAGCGTGGTGCTAGCGTGCACCTTCCTGGTTTGCGCTCTGCTCCTGCTCAACCCGTGGACCGCCGGCATCATTGTGAGTGCACCTCTCCCTCCGCCTTGAATATTTTCCACCTCAGCAACACGATTAGCCCCCTTTCCTTCCCGCTCGGCACAGCTCAATAACGTCGTCCGACCAAGGGGGGCCTTTTGCGCTGCGGAGGGCCAGCGCGCACACACACACACACACATACGAGGGGGGGGACCTTTGTCATTCTAATGTAGGCAGGGCCGGCCTTAGAAAAGGGAATGCAAAGGAGCCAGAAAGACTTTGCCCTCCCAAAGCCTCTACCTCCAACTCCATCACTGCTTTTGTCAGAGGGAGAAGGAGAGGCTCGGGGACAGGACGGATCTGCCCAGTCGCGACCTTGGCCCGCTCGACCCATCCATCAGAGAGATGTGTGAGCCAGAAAAAGAGAGACAGTCTTGAGTTGTTCGAAAACGTTTCACACACAAGCTGGTGACCACCCCCCCCAGCCCACAAATGCATGTCCACCGCCTGGACTGGAGCATAACAACAGTTGCAGCTTCTGCTGGAATGTGTTTAATTGGACTGAAATCAGACACACACACACACACATGCGTTTGTAGTCTCCACGCATTCACCCGCCTTTGGAAGCTTTCGCTCGGCCTGTATGCGGTGGAGCAGTAAAAGGGCTTTTATCATTTTGCAATTTCACCGTGCCCCAACGAGGAGGCCCCGCCGGGATCAAAAGCTCTCCGAAAGTGCCTTCTGATGTAGTATGCTCGCACCAGCGGGGGTGTTGTTTATGTACCCGTCGTAGTACAGTAAATCCGAGCTTTAGCGTGATATGGGAAGGCCGTATCAAGAAGATTGAACCTCTCTGACACGCTTCAAATACCATTGCTGCCATTCGAACTAATAACCACAAAGTCTGCGAGTGCCGCAGTCACACACGAAGGGAGCTCTTGTCTGTGAGAGGAAAAGCAAGAAGCGCGGTCGGTGGGACGGAGAAGTATTAGGGTGGGTAATTTGACGCTACTCCGCAGAGACCCCCGAGGTCAAAGATTGGATGGGGTGAAAAGGCAAAAGAGCTCAACTGAGTCCCTCACGTCACCTTCAATCTTCACGCCGTCTTGCTTCCATTCTTCCATCGCTCAATTTCCCTTTCTGTGTGTTTTCAGGTGTTTATCCTGGCCATGATGACGGTGGAGCTTTTCGGCATCATGGGTTTGATCGGCATCAAGCTGAGCGCCATCCCCGTGGTCATCCTTATCGCCTCGGTGGGCATCGGAGTGGAGTTCACTGTTCACATTGTGCTGGTGAGTCGAATTTAGTGGTTAGCACATCAGTCCAATGGTTGGCATTCAAGGGTGGTCGGTCATTCAGGCAGACATACGTATACAGATTGTTCATTTCCCTCGTTTTCAATCAAGGAAATTCCATCCATTTGCCATGCCCTACTTGACATATAAGATAGCATCCTGTAGCTCCATACAGCTTCAATCAAACAAATCCAGGAATTCCGACGAGCGCCAAGCCTCGCCACCGCGAGCGGCAGTTTTTGTACAATCGACAAGATTTGCAACTCATTCCTCCTTTCCACCTTTTCTGCGACAGGGCTTCCTGACAGCCATTGGCAGCAGAAACAAGCGCTCGGCCGTGGCTCTGGAGCACATGTTTGCCCCGGTGGTGGACGGCGCCGTTTCCACCCTGCTGGGCGTTCTCATGCTGGCGGGCTCCGAGTTTGACTTCATCATGAGGTGAGATGCAAGTGTGGCTCTGAGATGGCCAATGTACTGGCACTTGCACAGATCAGACAGCATCCATCCACCTTTTGACAATGTTTTCTTTGATGCGGGCAGAGACAGTTGTCTTGTCTCACCTACGTATAGGAAGTCTCAAACTTCCCCCCTTATTTATGCACACAGCAAAGAGCATGCACCTGGTTCTGTCACTCCCGACACGCCCATGCATCCATCTCTCTGACCTCAGAACACACAACAAATGGGAAAAACATCAAGGGTGTGTAGCAGCTGCTCGTAAACATGCTAGTGTTCTCCTACCCACTGGGTGGTGTCTCTCCTTCTCACTCTCTCTCTCTCGCTCTCTCTCTCACACACACATATCCACACTGGAATCTGTAAAAATTCCTATCATCTTGTTTGGCGCTCCCTGCCTCCATATTGGGTGCCATGGTTAAAAAAAAAAGACAGTGAGCTAAATTTGAACCGGTCAGGCTGTTAGATTGTGCGTGGGCCACCAACAGACATGGCTGTCCTGTGTTTATGTGCGTGCACCCTTTTTCTACCAGTGTTTCATGGTCAGAGTGGGGGGAAAAAAAAGAAGGCAAATAGCTCAATGTTTTTCAGCTGAATGCGGTCTCGGGCCCAGAACCCAAAACCGCAACCTTGAGCTCACAGACTGCAAGCGGGGCCTCCGTGACATAAAAAGCACAGTTTGTCTGCTGAAAGGAAGGCAAGGGAGGAGAGGAAAGCAGAGGAAAGCAGAGGAGAGGAGAGGAGAGGAGAGGAGAGGAGAGGAGAGGAGAGGAGAGGAGAGGAGAGGAGAGGAGAGGAGAGGAGAGGAGAGGAGAGGAGAGGAGAGGAGAGGAGAGGAGAGGAGAGGAGAGGAGAGATGAGGAGAGCCGAGGAGAGCTGAGGAGAGCTGAGGAGAGCAGAGGAGAGCAGAGGAGAGGAGAGGAGAGGAAAGCTGAGGAGTGGGGGAGACGTGCTCAGAGGGTGGCTTCCTTGCATCCAGATGGAGTGGTGTAAATATGTACAGCTTAGCCCAATTTATCACCGGGATACTTAGGGTCCAGACACATAGGTGAAAATATGGGATTTTTTTTGTATATAGTATTAAACCTGTTTTAAACACATTCCAACATATTCAAACACACTTAGCCGTATTAAAACATACATTTGTTAAATATTCAAAGCACATGTACTCCCCATCTCACTCGCACTGGTAAAGTGTGCGGCAAGCTTTTTATTTGTTTTTTTCTTGACATCAACTGTCAAACTGACATAGAACAGAAAATTAAACATTGTAAATTGACAAATGCAACCAAACCATTCAATCATGTCACGAGAACCTTTACTAGCTTCATCATTAATAATAAATATTGCCATCGTAAACAAGTGTTTCTTTCCAACCCACGGAGCAGCAACATATGCAAGCAGAGCATACATGAAAAAAATAACTCGTACCGGAGCTCGATTGAAGACTAAAGGCGCACAATTCCAAATTTGGATTTGCTTGAATACAGTCAAAAAAAGAGGGAACAAAAAGTGACACCATCTTTGTTGGAGGTCCTGTGGTTGGGTCAAATGGGGCAGGGATGGAGCTGACTAGCCAGAGGAAGGTAAATAAGCTGCACTAAACATCTCCTGGCCTTGGGATACACTGAATAAACAGCACGCCTAATTCAAAACAACAGAATTCCGAAGAGCGAGACGCCGTTGGAGGTCTCCTGCTGATGTCGGTCTCGCGCTCTCTTGCCTGGGTCTCACTGTGATGTGTCGGCTTGGCTTTGAATACACCATCTTGAGCTTATGTGATGTTTTAATGCAGAGGTGTGGGGGGGGAGAACCCTGAAAAAAAATCAATCATAGTCGTTGCTTGTTTCCATATTGTCCCTACTGCATCTCATGACTCTTTCTGCCCGCATTCTGTTAGTATTTAAATGGACTCCTCTCTAATTTTCTGGGGAGTTCTTTCTTGTGGCGCGCTCCCCCCATTCCTCCCTTTAGCTGTGCTGAGACGCACGCAACACCAAAACACACAACAGAGCGCGGAGGGAGGGAAGTGTTCTTGTGGCAACAGCCACGGCGGCATCAAAAGATTTGGGGGAATCACATTCGCTCCCTTCTCATCCTTTGTAGTACCAAGACGGACCTAAGAGAGGCAGCATAGTGCCCCGAGGTAGACGAAGAGTTATAGAAGAAGCCAGGCCAACTGGTTGCTCACTTGCTAACTACTTTGTGACTTTTTGCTTGTCTGGCACATGGCTGCATGTATATCCGACTTTAATGTCCCTCTCCTCTTGCCTCCTCAGGTATTTCTTTGCCGTGTTGGCCATCCTGACCGTGTTGGGAATGCTCAACGGCTTGATCCTGCTCCCGGTCCTCCTCTCCATGCTGGGCCCCCCCGCCGAGCTGGCCGCGTCCGACGACGGCGGCGGCCGCCGACCGGCGCCTTCGCCCGATCCACCTCTCCCTCCGCCCATGGCTCATCACGGTTACTTCGCGGACCCCCGCCGGGCTTTCTCCGAGACATCCGATTCGGAATACTCCTCCGAAATGACAAGCACGTCGGGGATGGGCGAGGAGGATTATAAGTACTGCGACCGCAGTGCGTACAGCGTGCCGCCTGCAACCTCGCACATTCTGCTGGAAGCCAGCAAGAATCCCAGCTTCCCCAAACTCACGGTAGGCGGGATCTATGTTTTTCATTTTTTTACATTTCTCTACTCTTTCTTCGACATGGTTAAATGGTGTGTTCTCTGCGATAGGTGGTGAGGCCGCTGAAGGAAAGCAGAGGACGGACAGAACCGTCCAGTGACTCGACACACAACGCTAAGTCTTTGAACTCGCAGGTGACATGCTGGGATGGATCCAAGCGGGACCAGCAGCAGCCGGGACAGCAAAATGTACCTGGCCAGCCTGGTCGGACTTACCAGAGCGGCCCCAGAGGGCCTCAGCCAAACAGGACTAAAGGGCCCAGCAACTACAGCAATTCCTCAGCAGGGGGGCCCGTCACCATGGTGACGGCCACCGCCTCCGTGACGGTGGCAGTGCACCCGACCCTGCCCGGAGCAGCCTACCAGGGCTACATGCACGAAGGCTTCGACACGGACACTGAGTCGGACTGCTTCGAGGCCACTAAGGGGACTAAGTTTTCCTCGTACAAGAGAGACTCTTTAGCGCTCCGGGACGTAGACTGTCCACAGGATCAGATGACGCAACCGACCAGACAAGGTGACATTTTGTGACTTTTTCTGTTCTTCGCAACAATCAGTGTCTTTTTTAGAGGAAAATGATTCAAGGAAAAACATCCCAACATGTGGCCGGCCACACAGCTTGTGAAAATCTAATTCCCTCTTCTCTCATGTTTTTCAGGGGGGTCGAGGATCCAGACGGCCATAGTGCTGGACCCGTTCTCTGGAAACTCGACATAGTGGCCACATAGGATTTATTTGAAGGACATTATGTAACTCTATGAGTATATATTTTAAATACTAAAGAAAGAGGGAAGCTATTTAAAAGAGTACTGTATAACTTTGGGTATACTCATGTAAAAGTTTTTGGGGTTTTTTTTGTGGAGGGGAAGTTTTGTTTTGTTTTCATGACACCCTCCGCAGCATAGTGTATAGAATGAGAAGAATAATGTGCTATATGTTAAAAAATGTCCACACAGAGTGAGATCCTATTAAGATATTAGGCTATTGAACATACATGGTCAGTGTTTTATTTCTATTGGTATTATTATGTTGGTTTTTTTTTGCTGCTACACAAAGTCATTTGAAGTGATTTGCCTTAAAAAAAATGCAGTAGCCCCTCTTCCTCCCCGTTAAAGACACACACACACACACACACACACATATATAATATTGTACTGTGAGATCTAACCGATTTCTTAACATTGTGCCTTCTTCGTTAATGTCCGTGCAGCAGAATCCTGAGCTCAGTATTAAGTTCTTTGCAGTTTTGTCTACTTGAAGGTTTTGTTAGTTGTGGCTGCATCTCAGATTTAACACAATGGGAATTATAAGGGAGTCTTTTTGATTTGTTGTAACCCAAATGGAGTTACTTATAAGCTATGATTCACATTTGACAGCAACTCTGTGTTTTTGTTTTTGTTCTTGTTGTTGTTGTTTTTCCACTTTTTTCCTCTGCAGTTCTTACATTACAGAAATGGTCTCATCACTGCCAGTGTCAATTGCAGGGAAGAACTTTTCTGTATTTTTCAAGTGGCAGCTTTGGTTTATTTTTATTTTTTAAAAAAAGCCAGAATGTTGAGGCGCTACTGTGCTGTTGTGGAAAAATAATTTCACCCTACATACTCACCTTTGGCTGGAGGAGTTAATCGGGAGGAGGTCGAGGCGAAGCTCGTGCATTGTTTGTAGTTAAAAAAAAATGTTGTCTTGCCATATAAATTATTTATATTCAAAATTTATTTTTGTAGTTTGTACAGATGTTAGTATTTAGACTGAAGTTCTATTTTTAAAGAGTAAATATATATTATATATAAATATATCTATTTGTTGTTGAGTTTGATTTTCTTTTTGTTTGCATTTAGGAAAGAGGGGGAATGATTTGTATGTTATTGTGTGTGTGGAGGGGGGGGCAGTCTTCCTTCATGGCTCTCCCTTCGTCATTGTCCATGTCTAAAACACTGTGACTTCCCAAAACTATGCTCAAGAAACCCCTTGTGTGACCGCTATGTTCTCTCACCTGGTATATAAAATTAACTAACAAAAATAAATTCAATGGAAAAAAAAACACTGTAGTGTCTTTGCCAATTTTCGGTTGCAGTAGTGAAGTATTTCATATCTACTACGTGAAATAATGGACAAACAGACCGAGAAAAGCTTCTGTATCATGTAGAGCAGCAGACAAATTCTTGAATTATTTTCTTCTTTTTTTTAATTATTACAATTATTATATTTGACCCGTGAGGCAATCCCAAATCAATCCTAAGATTATTGTTGTAAAAAACGGAGCCACCGGTATTAAACGGTGCATTTAGCGCTAATTCAAGATTCAAGAGTTTTTTATTCGCCATTTTTGAGCGTGCCAAACAAGGAATTTGACTTTGGTAAATCACAGCCTCTGTTCAACATTTAGGTGACTAACAACAATACTCAGGACATGTGAAGAACGAAAGATATTCTCAAACATCCCCTGATCTTAAACTCCCAAGAGCGCAAGGAAAAACTCAAAACTCCAGCTAGGGGAAATGAGAAACCTTGAGAAGAGACCACAGATGGGAGGGTCCCTCTTCTAGGATGACCAGGCTGCAATGGATGCAGAGAGGACACATAGTACAAACAGTGTAGACAAAAAAGGTCTGGAAAGCGGGATGTTATTGCACAGTAATGACTCTGAGACTCTAAGAGTGGTGTGAGTTCATCAGAGCGACAGCCTGGGGGAAGAAGCTGTCTCTGTGTCTGCTGCTTTTAGTGTACAGAGCTCTATAACGGCGTCCGGAGGGGAGTAGTTCAAACAGGCTGCAACCTGGGTGCGAAGGGTCTGTTGAGATGTTACTTGCACATTTCCTGGGCCTGGACAGGTACAAGTCTTGGATAGATGGGAGGTTGATTCCAATTATCTTTTCTGCAGTCCTTATTGTCCGTTGCAGTCTGTGCTTATCTTGTTTGGAGGCCGATCCAAACCAGACAGTGATGGAGGTGCAGAGGACAGACTGGATGATGGCAGTGTAGAAGGTCTTCAGCAGCTCCCGCGGCAGTTTGAACTTCTTGAGCTGTCTCAGGAAGTACAGCCTCTGCTGGGCCTTCTTCCGGACAGAGTCTATGTGGCCGGTCCATTTCAGGTCCCGAGAGATTGTGGTTCCCAGGAACTTGAAGGTGTCTGATGAGAGAATAGTATTACTGCGGATAGTGAGGGGTGAAAGTGGTGAAGGGCCTCGCCTGAAGTCCACTGTCATCTCCACGGTCTTGAGCGGGTTCAGGTCCAGGTGGTTTTGGCTGCACCAGTGGACCAGCCGCTCCACCTCTTGTCTGTACGCAGTCTCGTCACCGTTCTGGATCAGTCCGATGAGAGTGGTGTCATCTGCATACTTCAGGAGCTTCACGGAAGAGTCACTTGCGGAGAAATTGTTGGTGTAGAGGGAGAAGAGCAGTGGGGAGAGGACGCACCCCTGAGGGGCTCCAGTGTTGGTGGTCAGGGTGTCAGATGTGATGCTCCCCAGCCTCACACGCTGTCTCCTGTTGGTCAGGAAGCTGGTGATCCACTGACAGGTGGAGGCAGGCACCGCGAGCTGGATGAGCTTCTGTTGGAGGATGTCAGGAGCGATGGTGTTGAACGCCGAGCTGAAGTCCACAAACAGGATCCTGGCGTACTTTCCTGGGGTGTCCAGGTGTTGCAGGATGTAGTGCAGTCCCATGTTGACCGCATCATCCACCGACCTGTTTGCCCGGTAGGCAAACTGGAGGGGGTCCAGCAGGGGGCCCGTGACATCCTTCAGGTGGTTCAGCACTAACCTCTCGAAAGATTTCATGACCACAGATGTCAGTGCAACAGGTCTATAGTCATTCAGACCTGTGATGGCGGGCTTCTTGGCCACTGGAACGATGGTGGAGCTCTTGAAGCACGAGGGCACCTCACACAGCTCCAGGGAACGGTTGAAGATCCGTGCAAAGGTGGGCGCCAGCTGCTCAGCGCAGACTTTCAAGCAGGAAGGTGACACGCCGTCTGGGCCCGGTGCCTTCCTGATCTTTTGTCTCCGGAACATCTGGCGCACTTCCTCCTCACGAATCTGGAGTGCGGGCGCGGCCTCTGCAAGAGCGAGAGTCGGTGACCACGGTGATTGAGGTGTGGACAGAGCAGTTGTGGGGGGAGGTGAGTATGTGGATTGTGCTGCAGGAGGTCCCGTTGTGTGGGAGGACCGATCAAACCTGCAGTAGAACCTGTTTAGCTGGTTAGCGAGCCTTGGGCTCTCCACAGGACGGGGGGTTCGTTTCTTGAAGCCCGTGATGCTCTGCAGGCCTTTCCACACTGTTGAGGGATCAGGATTGGCAGAGAGGTGTCTCTCCAGGCTCTCCCCGTAACACCTCCTGGCTTTCCTGACCTCTCGGTTCAGTGTGTTTCTGGTCTGCTTGAACAGGTCCCGGTCGCCGCTCCTGTAGGCCTCCTCCTTGACTTTGCGCAGCCTCCTAAGGTTCGGTGTAAACCAAGGTTTGTCGTTGTTGTACGTGCAGAAGGTCTTAGTCTGCACACACAGATCCTCACAAAAACTGATGTATGATGTGACAGTGTCAGTGAGTTCATGCAAGTCTGAATTTGCAGCTTCAAAAACTCTCCAATCGGTGCAGTCAAAGCAGGCTTGGAGGTCCTGCCTTGACTCCACTGTCCACTTACTGACAGTCCTCACCACAGGCTCGGAAGTTTTTAGTTTCTGTCTGTAGGCAGGGATCAGATGAACTAGACAGTGGTCCGAGAGTCCTAAAGCTGCACGAGCCACAGAGTGGTATGCATCCTTAATTACGGTGTAGCAGTGGTCCAGTGTCTGTGCCCCTCTGGTGGGACACGTTATGTGCTGTTGAATCTTGAATCTTGAATCTTGAATATAGGGAATTTTCACTCGCTGACTAAAGCCAGTGAAAAGTGGATGTCAAGCATCTAAATGTGCAAATTGACTCACTTTTTGTTTGACAACTTTTCATCCTGGATGGTTTATTCACACTGTCCCACTTGAGAGCCTTGGCAATGTGAACACACACAAACACAATCAGCCCAAATTGGAACCATACACAAATGTCTTCCGTCCTTTCCTTCCTCGTACGTACGTAAATATACGGCCATGTGCACACACGCGCCCACACACACACACACACACACACACACACACACACACACACACACACACACAACCACACACACAAACACACACCGGCCCGGGCCGGGCCAGCCCACCTGCGTAGATGAAAGGTTTCGGCTGTAAATTCCTGTCTACAGCAGCACAATTCGTCTGCATCTGATAGCAACGCTTGAAGAAAACCTCAAACATTATTGAAGCGAGCGTCTTTTTGATACACTATTTGCTTCGGTTACGCCTAGTCTCAAAAAGTTGGCAAACAAGGTGCCAGTTATGTATTCCAAACTGTCCACAGCCGACCTTCAAAACAAATCCAGGAGACATTTTTTCCTTTCATATATCCTTTTTCCTTCCTTCCTTCCTTCCTTCCTTCCTTCCTTCCTTCCTTCCTTCCTTCCTTCCTTCCTTCCTTCCTTCCTTCCTTCCTTCCTTCCTTCCTTCCTTCCTTCCTTCCTTCCTTCCTTCCTTCCACCGCTGAGTGGTTGGCCTGAGGATGAGTGGCCATTGTTGGCTGGGTTCAATAGGGCTGATTAGTCAAGAAAAATGTGTGTTTAGGAGTGTCTTGAAAAACACGCAGGTGTGTGTGTGTGTGTGTGTGTGTGTGTGTGTGTGTGTGTGTGTGTGTGTGTGTGTGTGTGTGTGTGTGTGTGTGTGTGTGTATAATCTTGCACTAAGTATGCATCATAAAAGATTCAGAAGAATAATGGGGGGATTAAAGAAAAGCAAGCAAGAAAGCAGACTTGCGGGTGACATACCATGCATTCTTATTCAACACCAACTTTCCTGACAACGATGAAACGGTCAGAATAAATGAATTTCATTGATTAGAAAGTATGTTTTTTTTACATGATATTTTTCACTCTGGCTTTGGTCAAATAAACCCTTGTGGCTATTTTTCACTTCAGCACCAGAGTCTCTCTCTCGCTCTCTCTCTCTCTCCATCCATCAAGCTAATGTGATGCAAACTTTTCTACTCTTTTTGATTTGACACCTATTCCCGCTCAATCATAAAATGCCCTCATTTGTTGTGATTGCACCCCCGCAAGGTCTTCTAATCATTAGAGGAAGGAGTGAAATCAATATATACGGAAATCAGCAGAACAAATATGTTTGCAATCTACATCCTATACTCCATTACGTGTGGGTGCGTGTGGACATACCTTGGCTGTGAGGAGGAGGAGGAATCCAGCAATCATGTCGACAGGCGGGAGAGTAAACATTTTTGGAAATAAACAGGAAGCGGCGTAATGCCCTTTTAATTGATTCATTCTGTGCCTGTCTGTTTACTGAAGAATCTAACTATGAGAGGGCCTCAGTGTTTAGAAGCGCTTTGTTTAGTTCAAACCATAACACTCTGAGGGCCAGACCTGACGCTGGATCATTGTGACAAAAAGAGGGGGGGGACTCACCTCTCTCTCTCTCACACACACACACACACACACACACACTTCTGAAATGCTCTCATGTACACTACTGAAGCGGTCTCATTATTTGAATTGAATACGCGAGAGATACAACATTTGTGGTTTGGGAGGAGTGATTATTGAGCAAGCACCAGGTATTGGGCCATCACGGCATTATTTTCAAGTATTGGGCACTCGTAGAGGCTATTGTTGCACACAAAAAAATATATACTATATGACCTTCTGCTGCATTAGTTGGTGCTGTAATGTTACAAACTAACAGACCAGCAAATCATCATCTGCATCCGAAGAAAAAAGTTCATGATTTTTTTTTTTTTTACATCAAAAGTACTCGAGGTATCTGCAAGCGAGTACTCGTGGAGTGAATATTGTACTGAAATATGTAAGTGGCATCCAACATACCCCGCTGCATTCTCTTTACAGTTTGCCAGTCTCGAAGTGTTACTGAAGTTTAAATTGCAGGGTCACCCATGGCAAAAGGGTCCTAGGTGAGGGGCCAGACAAAGCACGGTTCACAGAAGCCCCTTATGATGAGAAAAATAAATGGACTTCGTTTTCCCTCGCCCGGACGCGGGTCACCGGGGCCCCCCTCTGGAGCCAGGCCTGGAGGCAGGGCTCGAAGGCGAGCGTCTGGTGGCCGGGCCTTCGCCCATGGGGCCCGGCCGGGCACAGCCCGAAAAGGAAACGTGGGTCCCCCTTCCCATGGGCTCACCACCTGCGGGAGGGGCCAAAGGGGTCGGGTGCAGAGTGAGCTGGACGGCGGCCAAAGGCAGGGACCTTGGCGGTCTGATCCCCGGCTGCAGAAGCTGGCTCTTGGGACATGGAATGTCACCTCTCTGGCTGGAAAGGAGCCCGAGCTGGTGTGCGAGGCAGAAAAATTCCGACTAGATATAGTCGGACTAGCCTCCACGCACAATTTGGGTTCCGGTACAAGCCCACTCGAGAGGGGCTGGACTCTCTTCCACTCTGGAGTTGCCCACAGTGAGAGGCGTCGAGCAGATGTGGGTATACTTATGGCTGGGCGCCTGCACATTGGGGTTTACCCCGGTGAACGAGAGGGAAGCCTCCCTCCGCCTTCGGGTGGGGGGACGGGTCCTGACTGTTGTTTGTGTCTATGCACCAAACGGCAGCTCAAACCTTCTTGGAGTCCCTGGAGGAAGTGCTGGAGAGCGCTCCTTCTGGGGACCCCATCGTTCTACTGGATGACTTCAATGCTCACGTGGGCAATGACAGTGAGACCTGGAAGGGCGTGATTGGGAGGAACGCCCCCCCCCCCCCCCCCGATCTGAACCCGAGCGGTGTTCTATCATTGGACTTCTGTGCTCGACACGGATTTTCAATAATGAACACCATGTTCAAACATAAGGGTGTCCATGTGTGCACTTGGCACCAGGACACCCTAGGCCGCAGTTCCATGATCGACTTTGTAGTCGTGTCATCGGATTTGCGGCCGCATGTTTGTGAAGAGGGGGCGGAGCTGTCAACTGATCACCACCTGGTGGTGGGTTGGCTCCGATGGTGGGGGAAGATGCCGGTCCGACCTGGCAGACCCAAACGCTCTGTGAGGGTCTGCTGGGAACGTCTGGCAGAATCTCCTGTCAGGAAGAGCTTCAACTCCCACCTGCGGCAGAGCTTTTCCCACGTCCCGGGGGAGGCGGGGGACATTGAGTCTGAGTGGACGATGTTCCGCGCCTCCATTGGTGACGCGGCCGACCGAAGCTGTGGCCGTAAGGTCGTTGGTGCCTGTCGTGGCGGCAATCCCCGAACCTGCTGGTGGACACCGGCGGTAAGGGATGCCGTCAAGCTGAAGAAGGAGTCCTATCGGGCCGTTTTGGCCTGCGGGACTCCGGAGGCAGCTGACAGGTACCGGATGACCAAGCGAACGCGGCTTCGGCGGTTGCTGAGGCAAAAACCCGGGCGTGGGAGGAGTTTGGTGAGGCCATGGAGAATGACTTCTGGACGGGTTCGAGGAAATTTTGGTCCACCATCCGGCGTCTCAGGAGGGGGAAGCAGTGCAACGTCAACACAGTGGGGATGGCGTGCTGCTGACCTCGACTCGGGACGTCGTGAGTCGGTGGGGAGAATATTTCGAAGACCTCCTCAATTCCACCTACACGCCTTCCATTGAGGAAGCAGGGCCTGGAGACTCTGAGGCGGATTCTCCAATCTCTGGGGTCGCAGTCACTGAGGTAGTTAAAAAACTCCTCGGTGGCAAGGCCCCGGGGGTGGATGAGATCCGCCCGGAGTTCTTAAAGGCTCTGGATGTTGTGGGGCTGTCATGGCTGACACGCCTCTACAACATTGTGTGGACATCGGGGACAGTGCCTCTGGATTGGCAGACTGGGGTGGTGGTTCCCCTCTTTAAGAAGGGGGACCGGAGGGTGCGTTCCAATTACAGGGGAATCACACTCCTCAGCCTCCCCGGTAAGGTCTATTCAGGGGTGCTGGAGAGGAGGGTCAGTCGGGAGGTCGAACCACGGATTGAGGAGGAGCAGTGTGGCTTTCGTCCTGGTCGTGGAACAGTGGACCAGTTCTACACCCTCGGCAAGATCCTCGAGGGTGCATGGGAGTTCGCCCAACCAGTCCACATGTGTTTTGTGGACTTGGAGAAGGCGTTCGACCGTGTCCCTCGGGAGGTTCTGTGGCGGGTACTTCGGGAGTACGGGGTGCTGAGCCAACTGATAAGGGCAGTTCGGTCCCTGTATCACCGATGCCAGAGTCTGGTCCGCATTTCCGGCAGTAAGTCGGATTCGTTCCCAGTGAGGGTTGGACTCCGCCAAGGCTGCCCTTTGTCACCGATTCTGTTCATAATTTTTATGGACAGAATTTCTAGGCGCAGCCGAGGCGTTGAGGGGGTCCGGTTTGGGGACCTCAGCATCGCATCTCTGCTTTTTGCAGATGACGTGGTGCTGTTGGCTTCTTCAGGCCGTGATCTCCAGCTCTCGCTGGAACGGTTCGCAGCCGAGTGTGAAGTGGTCGGAATGAGGGTCAGCACCTCCAAATTCGAATCCATGGTCCTCGATCGGAAAAAGGTGGAATGCCCTCTCCAGATCGGGGATGAGATCCTGCCCCAAGTGGAGGAGTTCAAGTATCTTGGAGTCTTGTTCACGAGTGAGGGGAGGATGGAGCGCGAGATCGACAGGCGGATCGGTGCAGCGTCTGCAGTAATGCGAACCCTGTACCGGTCCGTTGTGGTGAAGAGAGAACTGAGCCAAAAGGCAAAGCTCTCAATTTACCGGTCAATTTACACTCCTACCCTCACCTATGGTCACGAGCTATGGGTCGTGACCGAAAGAACGAGATCCCGGATACAATCGGCCGAAATGAGTTTTCTCCGCAGGATGTCCGGGCTCTCCCTAAGAGATAGGGTGAGAAGCTCGGTCATCCGGGAGAGACTCGGAGTAGAGTCGCTACTCCTCCACGTTGAGAGAAGCCAGATGAGGTGGCTCGGGCATCTTATCAGGATGCCTCCTGGCCGCCTCCCTGGGGAGGTGTTCCGGGCATGTCCCACCGGTAGGAGACCCTGGGGACGACCCAGGACGCGCTGGAGAGACTATGTCTCTCAGCTCGCCTGGGAACGCCTTGGGATCCCTAGGGATGAGCTGGATGAAGTGGCTGGGGAGAGGGAAGTCTGGGAGTCCCTCCTAAAGCTGCTGCCCCCGCGACCCGACCCCGGATAAGCGGAAGAAGATGGATGGATGGAAATTGCAGCCGCTGTGTCATAATATGGAGGGGTCTCTGAAAAAGAGAGAGAAGAGAAGGCGGGGGGGTAATTAGACACACACACACACACACAGAGGGGAGTGTGTGTGGTGAAGGAGAGCAAAGCTAAACACATCCAAGTGAGCTAGTAAAACCTAATGAAGGCTCAGTGCTAAGCTGGCACACAGGAGGAAGAGGAGGAGGAGGAGGAGGAGGAGGAGGAGGAAGAGGAAGTGGACTGGGCCAGGCCGGCGAGCAATGAGGCTGGCTTGCTGACTAGCTGGCTGGCTGGCTGGCTCACTGTGCTCGTTTGGGCAAAACTGTAATTGACACCATCAGTGAGCGCATCACTATGCCTTTTCCTTTGTCTACACATTTCTTCACATGCGACGCTCGCCCCATGTGCGTGTGTGTAACTGCTGGCTGTGGTGACAAAGCAAAAAGGCGCTTTGACGCTCACAGTGTGGCTGGCTTCGCCTGTTCCTCGCGCTCGCTTCAATCCCAACATTTCTACATTTTATGGAGAAAAAGTCTGAAAAATGGAAGCACTTGTGCTTCTTTCTTGAGTTCAACATTGTTGCCTGGCAACAAGAGGCCAGATGGCATCATCCATCCATCCATCCATCCATCCATCCATCCATCCATCCATCCATCCATCCATCCATCCATCCTTCCATCCATCCATCCATCCATCCATCCATCCATCCATCCATCCATCCATCCATCCATCCATCCATCCATCCATCCATCCATCCAACAATCCATCCATCCATCCATCCATCCATCCATCCACCCATCCACCCATCCAGCCTAGCTAAAAATGGGTGGGTCGGGACAAAAAAAACAGTGATGGACATCATGCAAATGACTCTCTGTGGCCACATTCGGTAATCTATCGTCGATATTTAATCAGTCCTATGTTTCAGCACGACAAACAGCATCTCCAAATGTTTGAGATCATTTGTACATTTCAAGCCTTGTTCATTAAAAACAATAGTAACCGTCATAAATATAGTTTCATTCTGTTTGCAAAACAAATCAGTGTTTCCAAACAACTTTTGGCTTAGACAGAAGGCACAATTTCATATTCAATTGGATATTAAACAATATGAAAATAAACCATCTATCATCGCTTTAGTAAAAACGTCATATGGCTATTAGTTTTTCTTTTTTTCCCCGGTCTCATACCGTATGCCTAACATCATCGTGCTGTGGTGGGGGGCTAGGCTATATAAAAAAAAAAAAGAAAAGAAAACCAGGATGTGAGTGTAGGTTGACTTTTTGGGGGCCACATGTTGCACCTATCACTACACCAGCAAACAGATGGCCTTTCTGCTGTGGTCACTAATAAAAAAAAGGGAGGAAAAATGTTATAGCCATGCGTTTAAAGAATTAATTTAAAAAACACACTAACACGTTTTAGTGCTATATTTATGTTGCGGCTCCAGTTGGCGCTCACTTCTGAGTTTCAAAGTCAAAGTCAAAGTCAGCTTTATTGTAAATTTCTCCACATGCCAAAGACACACAAAGAAACCGAAATTTCGTTCCCCCCTATCCCACGGTGACAAGACATGGCCCACAACAGACAAACAAGTAAACGAGTATAACAACAGCGTGCTGAATAAATAATGAATAAATAACACAATAAATAAATAAATAAATAAATAAGAGGAGCAAAAAAAGGAGCAAGTGCGCGTACAGCAGACATTCCAGAAAATAGCGCAACAGTGCCGCACGCTACGCAGAAGGGGGTAGCGAGTTCAGGGTCCTAACAGCCTGGAGAAAGAAGCTGTTGGCGAGTCTGGAGGTGCGGGAGCGCAGACTCCTGTACCTCTTCCCAGAGGGCAGAAGGTCAAACAAAGACCTGCTAAAGTACTTTTTGATACTATTTTGATACGTAGAAAGTAGCTGAATTCATTCAAATGACTCAACATTATTCAAAATGGTTCAGAAAGTAAAATATTCCAAATAACAATATTGTTCAGTTCAATAATAAACACATTGTTGTCGTTAGCCAATGTGCTATCTTTTTCGTCGGCTCACTATTTGGAGCTAGGTAGAAAGTTGACAATGAGTTAGCGGATGAATACAGCTGTGTGTACTTAATCCCACCAATTTTCATTTTTATAAATTCCTTTGAAAACCACCACCCTAGGCGCTGTTTTGAAAAGATCAAATCATTCCAATATCAGTGGTATTGTTAAGCAGTTAGAGCTGTGAGGCAGTCAAACACAATGTAAACAAAAGACTAATGAGCAATTATCCTGTCTTCCGTAGTAAACTTGTTTTATTCATGTCTTCAAGAAATAGTTTGGATGTGAAATTGCTGCTGCTGCTGCCGCCGCCAGAAGAGAGCACACAAGCCGTCCCCGTGCTGTGCAGCTGTGTGTGCTACTCTCGCCACACTTTCGCTGCACAGACCTAATAAATAAACAAAATTAGACCCGAAGAAACGGATCAAATTTGCCAGCTGGGCAAACGTACAGTAGGTGGCCACTGGTTTCGATGGGCCAGCTCAAAAGGTGAACGGACTTCTTGTTGCAGCTCATGTGTTTGAAGAGTAAGTTTAGTCTGTATGGCAGCTAAACTCTAATGATGCTCTTGGAAGCAAAATAGACGCATTTCAGCATGCACCGCCAATACTAATGTGCTCTAATGAGAGAAGGTTCCAGGCGTGCGTGCGTTTCGTGCATGCATGTGTACGTGCGACTGTATTTACTCAGTTTGGCTGCTTGGACACACACTACTAAGTTCACTCATGAATCAATAAATCAACAAAGAGCCTCCAATGGCCTGCTCAAGTCTAAAAAAGGACACTTTGGGGGAAAAAGGCCTACACTTCTGTTCTAATCTTTTTTTTTTTTAGCCTGGCAGGTTAACTCGCCTCTCTGCAGCATCACTTCTCCCTGCTGGTGACCAAAAGAAAAAAAATGCTCATTAGCTTTTTAGCAAGTGTCATTGAAGTAAAATGTGTTCCCTTTTTTTTCTCCTTGCATTTGTTTATAATTAACCAATTAACTGCAATTCTCCTAAAATGGCAAAACCCAAATGTTCCTGAAGTGGGTAAATGTCTTTTTCAGCTCCACTGTGCAGGCGTCAGGCTTCCTGGGTGGTTTGTCAGTTTGTTGAGCTCACGTAATGTATGCATGTGTGTTTATTTAGTCTGCAAAGCGGAACAGAGCCTTGGCCTCGGCCAATTTTCTTTCCATTGAGTTGAATGCTTTTTGCAGATGGAAAGAAGCTGTCAAACAAATTCAGGGCCAACAGATACAAGAACACCCCCATCGGTGATCATTACCAAGATTACGACTCAAATCTTGTCAGCACGAGTCGTACGGTAGGCCGAGTGTCGCGGGTTTGTCCGCTCGGAAATTCAAAGCTGGCTGCTCGCGAGCTTTTGTCCGTCTTTGGGGTTTGAAGCTCATGAGTGGAAACACATGCTGGATGGTTCAAGTGACACTAATAACATGCTTACTTGGAGCTGGAGTGAAATCCCACCTGAGCCCCGCCACGCGGCTACTCCGCACGCTAATGAGCCTAAAAGTAGGTGAGATTCTTGGATTGGATTTAGGGGCATCGTTTTATGTGCCAGAGAGAGTGTTGAGGACATCATTGAAGCTCTCACAACCAACCACCCAAGCACCACAGAAACCTTCTCATTTGAAATGTAGTGTAAAAGGAGCTCTCGATTGCTGTCATCTTAATTAAGATCATTTCTGCTGGTATCAAGGGTTTAAATGATTGTTTCCTTCCAGGAAATCTGTTAACTTTGCCACATGTGTGCCAGATGCATCTTTTCTCCCGCTCGGAGCATTCAGATCTATCCGCTCATCCGTGTTCTCGACTACTTATCCGGTTCAGGGTCACAGATGAGTTTAGGTGATAGGTATACTTTGCCCTGATTTGCTCGCTAGTCAATCAGAGGGCAGCATTTAGATCTATTTATGATAGAAAAATAATGTACGTACTGTAATGGTGGCTGCAAAGGAAACAACGTCGAGCCAAAAAAAAAAAAGAAGAGCGAGTTATTTTTTTAGGTTACTTGATGCAAGAAAAAAAAAAGAGAGAACCAATGTTCTAGATACTTGTTTAAATACAGGCAAAGCCACTGGGGCACTGCTCGTGAAAAAGTGGGGGAGGAGCACTGAGTGGGGGTGTGGGGGTCCGGGTGGTGGTGGGGGGTCGGAGGGGGGAATGCCACCCACTAAGGCAGTTGTGGGGGTTGAGCAGCTCACAGGAAACAGTTGTGGCTCCATCCCAGGCCTCACACCGAGCAGCCCTGGGCCACCCAGTCATCGGCAGGCCAGACCCACCAAATGGTCCGAGCCCACAGAGATGTGTTTATTTTTCATCCTTTGCTTTGAGGGGAGGGAGCGGTGAAGGCCCACCGAGCTGTTGATGAAACCTTTGATATGTCATATGTCAGCGTCACTTGCGAGAAATGTGTACACATACCTGCTTGTGTATAGTTACTAGGGGGTCCCGGCCGAGAGGGTGTGGACACAAAGGAGTGTTTAGGCTTCGGGAGGCTGGAAAATGGAAAGCCGTGCACGCTGAAGGCAAGGCTGAGCTGAATTATGGCTCATTCTCCAGCTGTCCCTGGCCATTGACGTCATCGCCACGGAATGCAGGTGGGAGGGGGGAGCATGTGGATGAATTTATGCTACCTGCGCTCTGATCATATAAGAGCTACAGTCAACATTTGACCTCTGTTATTGCCCCAAAAGTGAAGATTACAAAGCATTGAATTGACAAAATCATTATTTTCCACCCTAATTTACAAATAATTTCTCTACAGAAATCCATGAATTGTTTTCTTCACATTAATGATTTCCTGTCTCTTACAGTTAAAGTGAAATTACAGACTTTGTCATGATTTTAAGAGGAAAAATGTCCACAATTTTTGACTGACTAATTTACAATGATTTGATTGATATACCACTTATTCTGTTCAGTACTGTAGTTTTATCATTATCATCATTATTATTATTATTAGTAGTAGTAGTAGTAGTTGTTGTTGTTGTTGTTGTTGTATCATTATTATCAGTTGTAGTATTATTTGTATTATTTGTATTAGTAGTAGTAGGGCCTGGACCAGACGACAATATTTTATAGCGCCACGTGACGGCGCTATAAAATGCCAGCGCGTTTTTTTTTCCTAGAGAGGAAGAAAACGCGTCACAATGACGACCAATCAGATCGTTAAACACGAGGAAATAAATCCAGTTCAAATGTTTGCTGCTGTTGCTGTCGGAGGCAATTGATGACAGAGCTGGCGTCCAACGCCCAGTGTGTTAAGACATAAAACAGGTAGGAAAATTGGCTCATTCGACGAGAGACTCATATGACACAAGTTGCCAGGTTCTGAAACAATTTCGCTTGACTTTTCAGAACTCTGACGTTACAAAGAGTCAAAATGGAGTCCAAATGGTCCAGGTTCCTTGTTGGACTCTCAGTTTATATTAGTCGAAGCGATGGTGAGTTGAAATGTTCTTTAAGACGCTGTCGTGTCGTATTTCTCGCCTTTATTTTCTGATATGATCGACCTGTTGTTTACGTAGGCCGCGTTCATCGAGCCACTGTGAAGTCTATCGACACCGCCAATTCCACCATACTGACCGAGTGGCCCGGGATAGATGGCACTCATGCCAAGGAGGTCAGTTCAAATCTGCTTTGTTAATGAACGCCGACCTTGCTCATTTGCGACCTCAATTGAGATCGTGTTTCATTAACGGCACAGAAGCACTGAGTGGGGGTTAGGGTTTGTCTTGACTGAAATGCTACCAATATGTAAATAGTTTTACTTTGTCCCGCAAAATGTCACCATCGGGTGGAATCATTGCAAAACTACGACTTTTCACTTGAGTCCCCCAACAGCTTTGTTACATTTCATATCATACATTATATTGCTGTCATAGCCCATAAACTCAACACCAACCCAAACTCATGATCAGTTGCCAATTTAATATCACATTTATTCTACTGTTATTCATTGAAAGTGTACAAGTGCACTGCTAGCACCAGCCTTCCTCATCACAGTCTCAAGTGTATGAGCTATCAATGTCACAAAAGCTCTGTCTGTCTCTGTGTGTCTGTGTGTCTGTGTCCCTCCTTTTCAAAGGTCTGGGTGGGGGCCTTGAACGGCAAAAGCAATATGAGATGTTGCGGCATCAGAAGACTTCAATTAAGTACAGTTACTTGAACAATCTCTTTTTGCGTTTCTTTCATCCAGCTGGATTTGAACAACTTTTGGGCACTCAATCCAGATCTGTGGGATCACATCCAATCCACCATGAACAAATCTGAGGAAAAATCCCACACTCAACCTTCAGAACATGTGTGTTGATTTATTGTTTTCAGTTTGACACAAAATAATCCGTCTTGGCCGTTTTTGAAAAGTCTACAGCGTCTTTGTGAGGTATCGCGTGCTGTATGCACCACTGTTCATTTTTTAAATGTTCCCTGTTCTATTTTGCTGTAAAAATGCTAACCCCAATATTCATCTGTTTCTTCCGTAGAAATACGAGGGTCGACTGCGCTCATCCAGGATTCCGGCCTCATGTAGTACGTAAATAAAAGCATTGGTGTGACTTGTGATTGTGTGTTATGAATCATGTCGTCTAATGCCAAGCTTCCCTCCAAAAGCTGCCACACCATCCGTGGACAAGACTGGAGGCAAGGCAAATCATGCGCCGCCATCCCTTCCCTCCAAATCACTCATTGTCCATTCATGCCTATTTTCTGTAATATGTCACTGACAAACGTTTGATTTTTGCCACTGTGGGAATGGCTGAACGAATAACACGGGTGAATCAAACTGGAGGTGTCACTTTGTCAAATGACTTTGAACAGATATCTCTGCCGATATTCTGACTGATCTGCCTGCCGCTCTCTAAATTTCAGGTGTTGGTCGCTCTCAGGTCAGACAGACGAACCGGTTCCAACCTCAAACTTCTGTCCCCGAGCAGTCTTCTGCAGGAGCTTCAGGATCAAGCCCACTTGAACTTCCAACTAAGGAAGCCCTCGCAAACTGTGGTTGGTCAAAATCCTAACCTCTAAATTGTCAGGCCAGCAATTGTTCTGACTGATGGAATTAAACCCCCCCCCAATCTAGGGACTTCTAATGACCTGCGACGCAAAAGGGAGGCTAAACCAACCTCATCTTTTGTCCACGAGGCCATTAAGGAAAATGTTCAATCATCAAAGATTGTCCCTTCTAACTCTTCAGGTTAGTTACCTGTTGGTCAGAAGATGGAGTTTGTCTACCAACGTTTTGATCCCTGTCCTTTTCGGAAGCTGAGGCACATGTCAATTGTAGAAATACTGCAACATTTCCATACTAGAAAAAAATGTACGTGAAGCTTTTTGGGACGGTGTCTGCGCTTTGGAAAAATGTGACTCTCCCTTTTGCTATTCCATTTCTTTCTAGCATGACCTTGTGATCTTTTCCTCTGTAAATCCCCAAAACGAATTTCCTGCAATGTTTGTACACGTTTTTTTCTTGCCCTCTGCATCCTTCAGGCCGAAGAAAGACCGTGGCTCCCCAGGAAGTCAACAAAGGCAACAAAAGACTATCTGTTGTTGTCAAGCCTCCCGAACAGCAGACCAAGAAGGGCAAGGTCAGTCATAGTCACTCTTGGAACTTTGACTGGAACTTTCTTGCCTTCCAAGAGAACCTTTCCTCCGTTCCCTTTCAAAGTTCAAAGAATCATGCCGACCCAACCAGCAATTCTATGACATGATCCAAGACTTTCGAGAGACCATGGACACCATCCACTTATCCATCACCGACGTGGTACTACTCTACTCGAGCGCCGTTTTGAGTCAATATTTACTAACTTGTGTGTGTGCGTGTGCGCGTGCGCGCGTGAATTTTTCAAGATTGAGCCTCACAGAATTTGCGTATGCGTCCGCAAACGACCCCTCAGCAAGCAAGGTGGGTTGAGTAGGAAGTTGCACTGGAGCTGCTGTGCCTTTCAAACGCCGTGAGCGAGCCCTTTGTTTTCTCTTCTTCATTAGAGCTGAATAAAAGGGAGATCGATGTGATCTCGGTGCCTGGCAGAGGTGCTGTGCTGGTCCACGAACCAAAACAGAAAGTGGATCTGACGAAGTACTTGGACACCCAGATTTTCCAGTTTGACTATTCTTTTGATGAAACCTCCACCAATGACTTGGTCTACGGGTAAGGTCTTCTGTATTTGGCAATCAAAAGGAACGCCTTTCATGATTGAGATTTATTGTCAAAAGAAATCGATGTGGACGTAATGCAAAATGGAAGAGCGACTAACCGAAAGAAAGCATACGTTTGAGCACAAACGGTGCAGACAAAAAAACATTTTCTTGGCTCATTCAAATAAGTTCCCTTTTGTTTTGCGCGTGAGCTTCCTGTACAAAACGATGAATAATTAGGATTTGAAATATTGCCCAATAACATCAAATGAGTCGTTGATGCTGTGCTGTCCAGGTTCACGGCAAAGCCTTTGGTGCAGTCCATCTTCGAAGGGGGCATGGCCACATGTTTCGCCTACGGGCAGACGGGAAGCGGGAAAACTCACGTGGGTTAAGGTCTTGCTGATTGACCAGTAAAAAGCGGTGGCTTGACTTGTTTTCTGCTTGCCTTGCGCAGACCATGGGTGGTGATTTCACAGGGAAGCAGCAGAACTGCGCCAAGGGAATCTACGCCTTAGCTGGTGAGACTCATTTGCACATTTCTTTACACTGTCCGTCTGTCTGTCCGTCCGTCCCCATTTTTTTCGTTTCACCTCCAGCCCAGGATGTTTTTGCCTGCCTCAGTCAGAAGAGGTACGCCAGCCTCAACCTGTCTGCTTACGTCAGCTTCTTTGAGATCTACAATGGCAAAGTAAGACATTGAGTTTCTCCCATAGTGCTACCGAACCGTGGTGTAAGGAATGCACATCTCTGCAGGTGTACGACCTGCTGAATAAGAAGACCATGCTCCGGGTGATGCAGGATGAGCATCAACAGGTGCAAGTGGTGGGCTTGCAGGAGGTCTACGTAGCCTCTGCACACGATGTCATTAAGATGATACAGCTGGGCAGTGCTTGCAGGTAGCTAGGAGTTGAAACATTGCAAAGGTTCCAAATTGCTAAATCAGTCTTGGCGCTCTTCTGCCATTCTTGCCGTGACGTGAGTGGCTGAGAGCAGTGTGACTCTTTAACCCCCCGCCCCCCTTCCAGAACGTTTGGGCAGACATCGGCCAACGCCTACTCCTCGCGCTCCCACGCCGTTCTGCAGATCATCCTTAGGCGCAACGACCGCACCACCAAGCTGCACGGCAAGTTCTCCCTGGTTGACTTGGCAGGCAATGAGCGGGGCACGGACGTCAACAGCAACGACCGCGCCACCTTGGTGGAGACTGCCGAGATCAACCGCAGCCTCCTGGCGCTGAAGGTGCCAAGTTTACTAGGAGTGTGTCGGGGATAGGACCACGTGGCACCCTTTTGACATGTTTTGTGTCATTCCACTCTTGTCGTAGGAGTGCATCCGCTCGCTGGGCATGAACAGCGAGCACATTCCTTTCAGGATGAGCACTTTAACCAAGGTCCTCCGAGATTCCTTCATCGGGGAGAATTCTAGAACCTGCATGGTACATCAACGTTCTGGGTGTCACTTGTGGTGTTTTTTTTTATTTTTTTTATTTTTGATAATACACTCCCATAAATTGCACCTCTCCTGGTCAGATTGCAATGGTGTCACCTGGTATGGCTTCTTGCGAATACACGATGAATACGCTACGTTATGCTGACAGGTATAGTTTCTAATTGGTGGCAAAAATACAAATGTCGACTTGGACTTTGATTGGATCTATCCTATTTGAATTTAACAGAGTGAAAGAGCTGAATGCGAAGTCTGCAGGCAGCGCAGAGGCCAAAACACAAGAGCCGGAAATCTGCTCTTCAGATGAGGTCAGTACACTTGGCTTGTTGCTTTGATTGTGGCCATTCCGATCAAAGGCCTGTTGTGACTAAAGAAGTTCATTTGTGTTCAAGGAAACTTCTGTGGTCACAGCGTGTGAAGCCTTAAGTCATGTGGCTAACCTGGAAGAAAAGGTCTACACGGAGCTGCAGGTAGCATTTTGTCACTGTACGCCATATATTGACGTGAATGAAATGAAAACTGCTGTCATCTTGAAGGACTTTGACGGCTTCTTTGTTCAGAATATTCATGAGAAAGCGAAAGACCTGCTGAACTCCATGGAGCAACCCTCGTATGACATTGAGGCAGCTCTCCCCACCCTAATGGACTTTTCTCAGTCCTCCAAGTTAACAGGTTTGTGCAAATTCCCATTCACTCATTCTCAAGTCTACAATGTGGGAATGAGTCACTTCAAGTAAGCTCGGTCTAACGCGTTGTTGTTGTTGTTGCTGTTGCTGCTTCCATCCTATCCACAGAACTATTGATGACATTACATACCGCTTTGGCGGACGAGAGGGCCCGACTCAAGCATTGAGTCACAAAATGATATTTACAAACATTATTTGTCAATGAAATACCCGTTATTATTTTGGTTTACTGGGTTATTTGTGCATTCTGTGAGCGCTGTACTGTTTTAAATAAAATAAAGCATGAGGACTAATTCAATAAAAACATTGTTTGACAATAAAGCTGACTTTTTGACTTGTTACCTTCTGCTGCACATTGTGTCCTTTGCATCATGCTCTGACCTTAAATCTGCACAAAGACTATTTGCACAGTGATGTTCTTTCTATAAAGGCAAGCATCAGCCAGGAGCAAGTTGTTTTTAAATATCCTTCGGAATGGAAAAAAACGGTTAAACATTGGTTTACCCATAACTGTTGGCAAGAAAGAGTTGAATAAACGATTCCGAATGAACCTTCGCTTTCTCCTCTCTCCACCACGCCTCCTCGTAAGGAAAACGCTAGGTGGTGCCAAAGTTCAGAAGCAACACTAACTGTACTGAATCGCTAGCGATGAAGATGAAATCCTCATAATAGGCCAATGAGCTTATCCGATTGAGCTGTCACTCAGTCGAATTCGGGCAGAGGGGCGACACAACACCCGGAAAGGAAAGGAAAAGAATGATGGCGATCAAGTGGCTTCGCTTCTCCTTCCTCGCCCTCGGGGTTTTGTCGCTGTGTCTTGCCGCGTCCGGGGACAGCAATGGCGTGAAGAAGATGAAAATGCAGTTCGCCGCGGGGCCCTTACTCAAGTTCCAGATTTGGTAAACGAGACCAAATGTGGCGAGTCATCGCGAGCAGCTAGCATAACGTAGGAAGCTAAGGCTAACCGTTCGTGAGCTCATGCGTCATTTAAACTGTGCATTTTCGAGTGACATTCACCAAACGAATAGTTTCCCGTTCGAGCTTCCTAATTCGAGGCGAGTATTTTTTTGTACTTATGTCAATTCTAGTTGATGCTCGTTGCAAGTGTTTGCATGGACCACCTCGGATTACGACGGAGTCGCGACGTCTAACGACTGCCTACGTACCTGAAGCTTTTTTAATGGCTGGGAGAAAGTGATCGAAAAAACTGAAATCATTAGGTCACGTTAAACGTGTTCAAAATCCCCTATTTGTACTGCAGATATTCGTAAACTGTATAATGCACTTCAAATGATCTCCAGAGAAGTTAGCTTTGTGAGAGTCCCAGGTTAAAGTTGGAAAAAAAATGTCCGTTTGTAAAAGTGCATGTTTGTGTCCTTGCAGCATCTCCTGAGGGTATAAGCGGGTGTTTGAGGAGTACACGCAGGTCTTGTACCAGCGGTACCCAGACATCCGCATCGAGGGGGAGAATTTCCTTCCTATACCCGCTTATCGGTAAGATTATCTGTCAAGTCACGGGCGGTTTGTAAAACAGTCTGTATAACCCGTGTTATTGCCAGATGAGCACATTTTCATGAAAGGTGCCTCATTTTACAAGCAGGCTTTTTGCTGCGGACTTGATCATTTATCCAGTTCCAAATTAGGGCCAAAGAAGTCATTGGAATTAGTACTTTTTTTTTCACCGACTCTGCTTACTAGAGAGGGGACAAAAGCAAACAGTTTAATCTTAACAAATGATCTAATTGTCTGTCCATGTGGCTTCAGTGTGTTTATCAAGAGCGATCAGAGTCACATGCATCAATATAGCACAAAGGGAATTGAACACATGGCTGACTTTTAAAAGCAAGTTTTGAAGTATTGTGTTTGTTGTCCTTCCCCCAGGCACATTGCTTCCTTCCTGTCTGTCTTCAAACTGCTGGTGATCGGCCTGATCATTATTGGCAAGGATCCCTTTGCTCTCTTGGGCGTGCAAACTCCGGGCGTCTGGGAGTGGGGCCAGGGGAATAAGGTACACCGATGTTGTGGTCCAGGCTGTTTTTTTTTTGTGACTTTATTTAGTTGGTGAGCATCCTCAAGGGTGTGGGCTGAAGAACGAACACCTTGCATGCTGAGTGCACTTGAAGCCCCGTGGGGTTTCATTCGCCAAGAGCAATGTTTGCAAACATTTTATGGCCATTTTGTGTCAGAGGCTCGGAAAGAACGATGACTGTTGTGAGTTGGCCATCTTCGCTTTAGCTCAATCCTTTTTCATTTCAACATTTCTTTCAGATATACGCGTGCATGATGGTGTTCTTTCTCAGCAACATGATAGAAAATCAGTTGATGTCCACGGGAGCTTTTGAAATAACATTAAATGGTAAGTACCTTTCAACTCTTAATGTCAAAGCGAAAAGAAAATGGCAGCCCGATGGGCCTAGTTCCATCCTTGCATGTTTGTGTGTGTGTAGATGTGCCAGTCTGGTCCAAATTGGAGTCGGGCCACCTGCCCTCCATGCAGCAGCTGGTGCAGATCCTGGACAACGAAATGAAGATGAACGTTCACATGAACACAAAGCCGCTCCACCACTCCTAACAGTGTGTGGCCGCAGCCAAAAGCCCCTCCACGTAAGGACGCAAAACATTTTGCACATGTGTGCCTATCTGGTCTTTCTAACCCGTTGTCCTCCCCTCCAGGTTTGAGGTGGGCCGCTCGCAGGGCTGTGACGTGATGTTTATGAAGGTCTGCACTGAAGGCAGGACCACTGCAAGCGCAGACTGGATGCCCCCCCCCCACATCATCGTCACCCCTTTAGAGATGAGCTGCCCCGGACGCTAGAGTGGGCTCGATGGCGACAGCGCCAACCAGTCGGTCATTTTCTTGTACCATTCACTCAACATTTTAGTCAATCGACCAGATTCCCATCAAGTAGATTTGAATAAAACACTGAGCCAAAATGAACGGGTGCTTGGAAAGTTACTGTGCCACATTTCTTTCATAGAGCAAAGCCTGCGTTAGGTGTTGAAATGTTCAAGTTGGTTGGATTCTAAAATGACTTGTCAACACAAGTAACTCATCCACGTGTTAGCTGTTCCTGCTCGAGTTTTCCTAACGAGCCGTCTGCTCCTCAAGGAGCCCCGAGTTCATTTCGAGTTGATGTACTCCATATCCAGAGGTAGAACTAACGTTTCACGATAGACTATGTGAACGTCCTGCATTCTGTTTTGAAAGCTGTCTTAATGAGAATACTTGTGTACCTGGTGTAGTCCTAAAAATCCAAGTGCACTGTGACTTCTTGAGCACCCTGTCGCGTGACTAAAAAAACCTATTGTTGTCCAAGTACTAGCTTCAGCCCTGTAGAAAAGCGACTTGTCATGCTGTTGTCAAACTAATGTTGGGGAGATTGTTTTGATTTGGGAGTCATTTTTATAACTTGCAAAGAGTGAATAAAAACCGATGATAACTATGATGCAGCTTCTTCCGTTAGAGACAGTCTTGGAGGCAGCCCCTGATGAAGGCACGCTCGTGCTGGCTCATCAGGACATTGGTGCTGACCTCCAGCAGCTTTTTGCCGAAGACGCGGATGCTCTGGGTCGGCGTTATCTTCTGGTGCAGAGGTCTCAGAAGGCTCCAGTTGAGATGTTGGATGCACAGGTGGATCTTCACCCGAGCGGCCAACACAAACAGCTCATCCTTCAGCAGCAAAGGTCCGCTCGTCGACATCTCTCTCGTGCATTTACACTGCGAGGAGGAGGAAGAGGCGTTGCCGTTTTATTTTGGAAGCACTTCCTTTGAGCTTTTGATATGGAACTTCTGATCTTACCTGAGCGCTGCAGCTGCCCACACTACACCGAGCCTGTTGCCCGTTGGCCAGGAAGGAGACAAAAATGTGATCCTTCCCCAGGACTCGCACCCCAATGTGCTTGTTTAGGGACAAGAAGAGAGGAGGCAGATGAGGCGGCGGCAGCGTCTTCCAGCTCCAGCGACGGACCCTGGCACCCGTCTCGTCCAAACACTGACCACCGGAACTGTTGAGATTCAACCTAAAGCAATCCGACAATCACTTTGAATGCCCGCCCGCGCACTTCCTTCCTAATATAAATCTTCCTTTTTTACCATATGTTTCCGTTGCTATGGTAACACGTGGCCGTGCCGTTACACTGGAAAATGGCTCGGATGGCTCTGGGCGGCTTGGGATTGTTGTCATACACGATGCAAACCCTTTCCTTCTTTTTGGTGACGACAAAGACGAGAGCCAAGATATCTCCCGGATAACTGATGGAGAAAGAAAGACAAGGATGACGGACGGCACAGATTTGCTTGCTTCTCTACACAGTTTTGCAGAGTGCATACTAGAGCTGAGCAGAGCCGTCCGGGAACAAGTTAAGAAAGGTCCTGCCGTCCGTGTAACATTTCTGTTGAAATTCTCCTTCCTGTAAACGCAGAAATGGTTAACGTGAGCACATTTGAGCCTGTGCTCGCGTGCGTGCTTGCATGCGTGCTTGCGTGCGTTTTCTCCCCTTTTGATGACATATGCCAAACAGAGGTGGCTTGTGGTCACAAGCGAACTTGGTCTCCTCCTTTTTGACTTGCACAACATTCTCAGCAACGTCCGTGAGCATCCAGCTGCCCTCTTCTGGGATACCGGCGAGCCTGAAGCTGAGGATTTTGGCTTCTGCGGCTACGAGGCAACGGGTTTAGACCATACTTCTCTGAGCAAAACGGACCAGCGATGAAACCTTTTTCTGCACTCACGGGGTTCTGCCTGTTGCGAGGCGTTGTCACGCCTCAACCCTGCCAGTTCCCTGACATAGCAACACATTGCTTCCGTTACTCCATTGTTTGTTTTTTGTTTCTTTGTTTGGATAAAAGTCTTACATGAGTCCGCGTGAAAGGTCACTAATATTTTGGGCGTTCTTTTTGTCTTTGTTTCCGAGCAGCGCGTCTGCCAGGTCGCTGGGCTTTTCTTCCCGCCAGGCCAAGTCATCCGCCAAGGGCCTCTTCCTCACCAAGGCCATGCATAGCCTCCTGCGCTGGGCACAGCAAAAGGCCGACACCGCCTGAGGGAGGAGGGGACGGTCATACAGTCCGGCCATGAGCTTTGCGCGACGAAGCAAACCGTAAGAACATTTTGCATCTCGTGTCCAGTCTGTCTCACCTGCATCTCGTCTTCCCATCTCACATCCAGTACAGGTCTGGCGGTCCTATGGCAGTATTCACATTTTATCGGGCACTCAAACGGAGGCTAAGACCACACACAAACACAAAAGTTGTTGTGTGTCAGGGTGGAGCTAAGATTAGCCTGTGTTGTTGTTAGTGGAATTTACAGACAGTCTGCATTTTTTGTTCAAATGGATTGGAATACCTCTAAATGTGCGGCTGCGTTGGCAAGTTGGGGGTTGTCAGACTCACGGTGGTACCTCAGGACTCCTGCTCTGATGCAGTTGGTGGGCGGGTCACTGAAAGCCTGATGGAAGGAAGCGAAACCAAATGACATGAGCATGGCCAGCCTGCCTGCTCGCATTCTACTTACAAAATTGTTCAGGTCACGGAGGATCTCGCAGATATCGTGCTCTAACTTTGCAACTGCATTTTCTAAGGACAAAAACATGGTCGTTAAATAAGGGGTGTGTAGACCACCACCCCCCCCCCCCTTCCTAGATCCAATTGACTTGACTCACTGGAAATGCTGGACCTCATCGTTTTCTGTTTTTTCTTCTTCCGCTCCACACTTCGGTCGCTTGTCGTGCAAAGCTCCTATGCTGCAAATACATTTTGCACAGTGGTTAAAGCTCTTTAGATTCTGGCTTTGAATCCCTTAGCATGATTTTCCTCATGATTATGTGGGATTTTAAATGTCAATATGTGTGAATGCGATTGTCCTGACCCAAATGCCAAAGAAAATGGATGGATGGACATATTTTATTAGTAGTAATGTCATAATGAAATCTTCACAATGAAGTTTGAGAAAGAGTGCATTTGACAGGAAGGTTCCCATCATCACGTGACGTGTGTGTCACACCTCGGAAGCAATTCAACAGTCATGGTAAGCAAACATCAAATGAAATATAACATGCAAAATGAAGACGCAATGTTGTTGTAAACTCACCCACGCTTCAGGCATGCATGTAATAATCCCCTCTATTGTTGTCCGTAGTCCGTAACCATGGGGATGAACGACTCGTGGCTATTATGTGTCACCGTAGCAACCTCAATCTGATATGATACTATGTCGTCCAATGAAGAGGGTTGTTGATGAGTAGCTTTTCTTAGTTAATCATTTGTCTTTATTTGGTTTCAGGTTAACCTGATTTCAACCAGCAATGTCCTATTTAGCCATCCATCCACCCACTTTTTTTGTCCTTACAAGAGTCAGGGGTGAACTGGAGACTATCCCAGTACAACAAGTTAGACTCTTCAGTGAACCTTGCTTGCAGGTTTTGGGGATGTGCAAACAACGTCCACACTGAAAGGCTGGAGCCCGAGATTTAAACCCAGAATGAATATGCTTTTCAAGTGATGTGATGCTCACCAAAATTGCCATGTAGTGGCTGCTCTGGAACGTTTAAGCAGCAGATGAACTTTGCTCTGTTGTCATGGAGAGAGAAAGCGATTGAGAGAGAGAGAGAGAGAGAGAGAGAGAGAGAGAGAGAGAGAGAGAGAGAGAGAGAGAGAGAGAAAGAGACAGAGACAGGGAGAGAGAGAGAGAGAGAGAGAGAGAGAGAGAAAGAAAAAAATCAATGACATCGCCTTTTACTGAACAAGAAGAGCAAATGGATCCGTCGTAAGACAAACCCTTGATTTGTACTTTCATTTATGAACCTGCAAACGTCACGAGTAAGAGCCATGTTATACACTGTCTCTCCAGAAGACGGCGCTAATAAACTAAGTAATGCTGGCTCAACAAGCTGCACGGACAACATTTTCTGAAAAATGCCACTTCGGGACATTTTTTTTCCACCTTGTGCGGACTACAAAGGGATATTACAATATAGCACACGTAGGTTATTTTCAGTAGGTGGAATAAAGTCGAAAGAGTGATGAACAACAAGCATTTTTCGAGTTGGAGACTGTGGTGTAGAGCTTGCACGTCGGAGCGGAGTGAAAGCGATTCAAACGCGTGCATGATGTCAAAATGGTCAACAAACAGACGTCGGACGCCTTTTTCAACGAGCTTTTCAACTGTTTTGATGCCATGTTGATATCTTCTTCATAATCAACATTTCCAAGCCACACCTCTTTAAATGCCGTGCCGTGCCAGCTGCAGACAATGTTCAAATCATCAATTCTTCCCGTTCAGCCTGCCTCCTGATTGGCTGCTGCAGCGCTCGTTACGCTACCACAAGTTGCGCACAAGTCAAAAAGTAGCGGGAAAATAGCGCAGTCCGGTCTATGCACGAGCAAATAGCGACGAGATGCAAACCAAAAGCGCGAGTGGTTCATTTAGCCTGATGAGTGGTGCGCTGCTTCTTTTCGCAATTCTTTTGGCGCACACGGTCGACTGCTACCGCCTGAAGAAGGCGGACAGAAGAAAAAATGTTCCAGAGGGCTTTAGGCGAGGTAAGATTGTGTTTGGGAAAGTTCCTCCAGTGCTGCATGAAGAAGTCAAGAAGACAAACAGCTCAGTGGAGGATGAAGCCGCTTATCAGGCGGATTCTGCAGGTAGCAAAGTGACTCCATTTGTTCAATGGCTCCCTCCCGTTTTGCAGCTCAATATGTTTTGAATGTTGCTTAGGAGGCTGGCCAGTGAACCCTCAGCCACTGCCACAAGCCCCATCCCAGGAGGCCTCGTGGAGACGCATGACCTCCCTGCATTGTGGAGATAACCACATGAAGCTCAGTGTGAAGAGACCGGGGCTGCCCTTCATGACAGTGCAGCAAGGTTAGGAGAAGGAATCTGCAAATGGCTCATTCTTTCTGGAGTTTGATTGGCTGCCTTTGTTTTCTCTTTATTCTGCAGCGCCCAATGCTCCTCCATTGCCTCTGCCCCATGTGCCCATAAACTGTGGCTACAATATGTATCGCAATTCCTTTGGCTTCTTCATGTATGTTCCCTATGGTGGTTGTTACATGCATCAACAGGTAAAAGTGTTTTCAACTAGCCGGCGCTTTGAGAGTAATCATCTTATTTGAGTTACATTTGTGTGTTGGAATTTGAAATCATTTGAACAATCATTTGTAATTTCATTTTCTTTTATGGCAAGGGGTTTTGAGAATAGATGTTTACTAAGTCATGTAACTTTCAGAAAGCGTTTCTTTTCAAAGTTGAGACAAAACATTTTGATAATGAAATCATCATTTGAGAAGTTTCAATCAATTTGTTCCGATTCAAATTGCATTTGCGTTTATTTTTGTAACATGTCTTGAAACTTGCGCAGGTGACATCATGTGTAATCTTGTACTTTTCGTTTCGTCAAGGCTGGAAGTTATGTACTTCCAATGTATTGGCAAGGAATTCCGGTCATCCTCATGTGCACCAAACAGACTCCAAGTGATGGCCCAAAGGTTACCAGCCCCCCACCCCCATCTGATCCAGTGGTCACCAAGGCACCTGAGGTTTACCATATCCCTATGTGGCCCCCCTTCCCCAAAGATCCAGTCTCGCCACTGGGCATTTGGTCACCAGTTGAGCCCCGGAGCCATCCCCAATCTCCCATCATTAGTCCCAGGTCCCCAAGTGGCCCGCTGAGCCCCGGGGCCCATTCGGTGCCTCATATGCCCAAGTGGCCCTTTGTCCACAAGTGGTCTCCTATGCCCCAGAGTCCTGGCTCCCACCCTGGGCTTCATAAGCCTCTAATGCCTCAGGACCCCTTGTTGAATTATGGACTGCAAGCACCCCTCAGCCCATTTGTGCCTCAGTACCCCGTCATGCCACGCATGCCCTATGTGCACAATCTGCCTCGGCCGTACCAGGGTCCCTCACCCGTGGCCCAGTACCCCTTCTTCAACCCCTCCCTCTGGTCCTTCCCGGGAAATCAGCCGCGAGTTGTCGACCGGGAGCAAAACGGTCCAGCGAAGCAAGCGGTTGCTGCAACCTTTCCCCATCTTGCTCCTACTTCTGTTCCTCTGGTGCAGCCAACAACGCCAGCGCCAGCGCCGGCCACAACGCCAGCACCAGCGCCGGCCACTGATGCTGCTCCGTTAGCATACAAGCCGTTGTATCAATTCCCCCCTGAGCTAATGCACTACATCTCCTATGAGGACTTTCTTGCTGCAATGTACGGCAATCCTTGAGAATAGCGCAAATAAATTGTTCAAAACAAGCTCTGTCTTATTCTTTTGGAAGTCTGCCTGTTTTCAGAGAAAGAAATACATTTGTATGCAAAGCACTCAACTGCCATGATGCGTCACGTTTGAAGAGTAAAATGACAATGTATGCAATGTTTTTACGCTCACAACTCTAAACTGTGTAAATTAAAGGTAACATTTCATTCTGGTTTCATACCTCAATCGTTTTGGAGATCATGAGAATGCCAGGAAGTGGTCATTCTGATTTGTTGTCATTCCATGGAAGTTATGGTGATTTCTTTCTGAAGATGTTCATATGAGGTTAGTGCTGAGAGATCTAGGAACTTGATGAGTGAATGTATTGATTTGGAATTGACTTGCAGCTTGCACTTGTCAGCTACCGCTAGAAGAGACAATGATTGTGTTGCGTGTTTGTCTTTCTCAAATCATTCACCACTAACAAGGACAAGAGTTTCCAACAAAGCATAAGGACATAACGCAAGGATTTTGACAAATGACCAGCTTCTGCTGCAAATACGAGCAAATAAATACACCAATACGCACGGTGGAGTTGTCACTGCTCAGCACAATTGAGCATATTGTCAGTTCACAATATTAGCAAAGTTCCGCAACAGT
Organism: Syngnathus floridae; assembly: GCF_059516105.1. NCBI lineage: Eukaryota > Metazoa > Chordata > Actinopteri > Syngnathiformes > Syngnathidae > Syngnathus > Syngnathus floridae. Next base: position 2,040,979 of record NC_142426.1, on the reverse strand, counting down.
GTTTTGATATCATAAAACCTTGAGCGAATGCCATTTGCTTCTTGCTTCAATTTTTTTTTTAAATTGAATCCAAATGCTGAGCTAATGGTTGATTGTTAGCTCTTGGCTTAAAATGACATTTTGTCAACTGACAATTTATCAAAGTGCACATTTCATATGCTGAATTTTTTGCCACGTCTGGGTCTGCTGTGTTGCTCATCTAGACTATGAAGTAGGATACACAACAAAAGCACAAACACACACACTTGCCAATTTTAAAAAGCAGTGCTGAAAATGTACATCCGTGTTCAAACAAAAGAAGGCGACGACCAATGGGATCACGAGGACCTAACAAGCTCACCTGAATGAGCACAGGTGTGGCCAGGCCGCCGCCCACCAGCCCAACTTTTTTCCTTTAAAAGATGCCCTTCACTTCTGTTGTCTGATACATAGTTGAGTGTTTCCATCCAATTGGTGGATGTCGACGAGTATGGCGGCAGACACTCCAATACCGTATGCCTCCTGTCGTACTCTAGTTGTTGCGTTTCTTCTGTGTTCCTCTCTCTCGAGTTTCAACTGTTTTCCGCAGAGGACCCTTGATAAAATTCTTCCGTGGCAATTAGCCAGCGAGAAGCTTGGAATAAGGAAGGGGAAGATTCTCTTCAGTGGGAAAGAACTCAACTCCTTGTCACAATCTGATGGTTCAGGTGAGACTGAGCTTCCACTTTTGCTTTAAAATAGAGGGCGATCTGAGCCTTCAGTATTTTTCAAATAATGTAAGTATACTTTGTCTTTTTCCCGTGAAGAAATACACGAGCAGGAATCACAGTTTGACCAGCTTACCCAAGTGGAAGCAACATGGCGGCGCACACATCCCTCCCTGCAATGCAGTCCTACAAAGATGATCTTAAAAGTCACCGGACGTGGAGTTGCAAATTTGGACCTTGACCTAGGTAGCTCAACTGATCACAGAAACATACAACTAACTTCTTGTCATTTTGCAGGATATTTTAAAGAGCCTGTAAAGTAAAAAGGCTTTCTTAAGAAGTTTGAATGATTGCTTATTATGATGCACTGAAGCGAGCGTAAATGACAAATGGCCCTGTCTAGTTCTCATTGGCTTTTTTTTTTTTTTTCTTTTTCATTGTCTAATTTGCCTTGTTTCAGGCTCTGGACGTTCCCTTCCTTTAAATCAGCTGCCGGAATCTTGCGGCCATTTGCTTAATCAGAATTCCCTCGGCCTAGGCTTTGTTGTTTGGTATGGTGGCTGCAATGTGATACAAGCGGTATGTGTTGACTATTCAAAATGTTTATTATTATTTTGGTAGAAAGCCACCCACAAAATTTGCAAATAATTCAGTAAGGATATCATGTATAATCTATTTTTTTTTTAAAAATCTGCTTTCAGAATGGCTATCATATGCTGCCGCTGATCTTCTTGGAGACTTCAGTTACACTGGCCTGCCCCATGTTTCCCGCATTGACCCCCCAGCATCCCATCCCACAAATTGGCCCAAATGCGGAGCGGTCCAAACGCGGTGCGGCCGAGCCCTCTGCCAATGACCCTTACAAGCAATACCAGCACTACCACAACTACTTAAAGTACCTGTACTTTTTGCATACCCTGCACAAGCCCCAAATATATGCTGGCTACAATCCCATGTACCCAACCCTCCATTTAGTTTCTCACTCGTATCCTCATCTTCCCATGTACTATTATCCGCTTTATACGCTGCAGCAGCAACAGCAACAAAACCCTGCGGCCCCTTATTGCCACCCACCTGGAGTGCTTTGTCCTTTCCCTCATTATATACTATATCCCCGTCCTCAGTCTCAAGCACGCATGACTAGCAAGGGTCCAGAGAAAGTAACGGCAATCCCTACTATTCCCTCCCTCGGAAGTAAAACCACGACTGCAAAACCTTTTGAACTCTTCACGACTCCAGCCACCGCTACCACCACGACTAAAAGGCCGTGTCGACGCAGAACCCAATCGCCGAATATAAACTTCACGCCGTATGTAAGCAACCCCTTTGCACAAGAAATCTCGTACAAAGACGGTGACGAGTTTGCAGCCACTCCTGAAAGTGCATTTCCTGCTGGCTCCCGATCCCGACCGTTCCTGGGCCACCAGTATTGGCAAGAGGAGCCCTGGTTTTCCCAAGAAGATGATGAAGGCATTCCCTTAGACTGGGAGGATATTTAACACTAGCAGATGGTAAGCGGGACTGGATTTTTATTTCTGGATTCTTGTGTGCAGTTTTGTCCAATCTTCTCTCTCTTTCAGGAATTTGCATCCCTGATGGAGTGGCAGGCAGGCATTCAATAAAAAATATTTTAACTAAAAGCTGGTCTAAAGTGTCATGTTATTCCAGCTATTGACTTCAACTAAATGTGTTGTGTAGTTCTACACTGTGACAGGCTTTTTTTTTTTCTCTTTTCTCAGAGGAACTCTGATTTGTTCAACATTCCAATAGAAAAGAAGCACTGGCTACTGCAAATTCAGTGTTCTGTCGGTCTACTGTGCAGTCTGTCATTGTACCTTCAGCATGAAAAAAAAGATTTGAGATTCCAAATAAATACTGTGTAAAAAAAGGAGTTCTTTTTTTTTTTTTTATTTCCCCCTTCTGCATTTCAATGCGCATGCACCCTCCACCCCATTCTGTCCGTTTGGATATATTTCCGCATGGCGCCATCTCCTCTGGGCACGATGCACATCTCCCCACATCAGTGGAGCTCGGCCGGCGACCTCCCGGTTCAGTGCAGGGATGCTCTCTTGTCTCGCTCCTCTTGGCCAGGCAGCGAAGCTCTAATGCAAATTGCAACCTCAAATGGTTCTATTCTAAGAGCCATTCAAGCGTGGCAGGGGAAGGAAGCTCTTCTTTCATTCACTCTGCTGCAACCACATTAGAAAGCAGTCGGCGATGAAGGCGAGTTCTTTTTGAGATTTGTGGTCCGGATGCAGATTTGACGGGAATTAGCAACAGAACAATTGCTATTGATTCTCATCCATTTTCTTTCCTCTCTAATTCCAGGGGACATGACGAAGGACGTTGCCATTGTTCAGGACATCTGATTCTCGACACATTCTGTCCATGGAGGAGGACTACGATGTGGACGTGGCTGAAGTGTTCATGGGAAGGGTCGGAGCAGGCCAGTGGTGGATGGACTTTGGGAAGGGGGACAGCGAGGAGGCCCAAAGCGGTTTCGTGGTGAACAGTCACAGCTGGGCTGAGGAGCTTCGGGAGTGTTACGACGGTGGACAAAGCAGACTGTCCAGCATCTCGGTCAGTTTTTTTTCTCGTTACGATTGCATGTATAAAGTCTCGGATCCGAGCACTGATTTATCCCTCTTATTAGCAAAACATGCGTGAGGTCAACAAACCTGCAAGCAGGCAATGGGTGGGACACACACACACGCACACACAAAAACAGCAACAATGAGAGCTACATTTAGGAGAGGTTCAAAGAAATGAAAATGTCATTTCAAAAAATAGATGTTGCTTGTCGATAGCCTTTTGTGATCATCCGCAGGGAAGTGCATTAACAGGCTGACCAAACGTCCATGGAAAAGCCTCTGCTGTGTTTTAGTCTGCCAGCAAATGGTGGCTCGGCCTTTGCTCCTTTGAGATATTTATAGCTATCTGATGCAACGAAGCGCGATAGATGACTCAAAACAAAAGCTTGTTTACCCAGCATGCCTTGCTATGACGCAGCACTGTGAGCTGGTGAGAGGCGGAGTGCACCCTGGACTGGCACAGATAGATCACACTCACATGCACAACAATGGCTAATTGTGATTTAGAGTCTTCAGTTAAGACGTCAATCTATTTATTTCTATGTATCTATTTTTATATATGTATTTTTCTTATTGTGTATTTTTTGATTCATTTTTTATTTATTTGTTTTTATTTATTTTATGTTTTCTTTTATTTTTTTATTCATTTTTTATTTGTTTGTTTTTCATTTATTTCTATTTAATTCTGTTGACTTATTTATTGTTTTTGGATTACGGAGGAAGCCAAACCAAATCCATTCAAGCTCCACATATCGCTAGCTGGGATTTGAACCCGGAACCTCAGAACAGTGAGGCAGATGTACACTGTCCGTCCATTGTACATTTGGAGGCAAAAGCAATCTTTCCAAATGTACGGCCTAGTACAGTCAGCCCAGTCATCATGAAATGCGCTGTCATTTACTCCAAGTGTCCATGGGAGCAATTTATTGATGAGTTATGGAGTGACCCAGGTCGCACGTCTCATTCATCAGACTGCTCAGCCGTGACTCGTCCTTCCATGGCATAGCTTTGAAGGCATTCCGAGGACTCGGAAACGACAGCAAAGATGAGGAAGATGGAGGCACAAATGGCCAGCTCCCCCTTCCATCCTTCCTCTGGTGCGTTTGTCTTCCCGCGCTTCCCCCTCCCACATCTCTTGCTCCCCCCCTTCCATCCTTCCTCTCGTGCTTCCCCCTCCCACATCTCTTGCTCCCCCCTCCTTCCATCCTTCCACTCGCGCTCCCCCCTCCCACATCTCTTGCTCCCCCCCTTCCATCCTTCCTCTCGCGCTTCCCCCTCCCACATCTCCTGCAGTATATGAGAGGGTCTCCTGGGTCCGACTCCACTGCAGTGTAGAAGAAGGGCGGACTTACGTGTTCAGTACGATGCGATGAAGGATGGTGCATCAGGAGAAACGCGTTTACCAGGTGTGTGCATGTGTGTGTGTCCCCTTGTGTGTGTACGTGACGTCGAAGCGGTGAGAAACATTGGCAGATGTTACGTGATTGGCAGCCATCGCTGGTGAGATGCTGTGAATGATTCAGCGACACAGAGGCTTGGGCCGGTGTGCTCTTTTTATCATCTGCGTATTTCTCCTATCGTATTTGTTTGATGAGATGTTTGTATCTGTGCAAAAACTCAAGGTATGCCATCTGTGTTAAAGTCAAATGTGCTGCAGTACCATAGAGATGTATTATCATTTATCACACGTGCCGTTTCATATGTGGGGTAGCTTGGGGAAATGCTTTATGCATTATGCAAAAAAGGCAGTGGCAGACCAGGGGGGAAAAAAACAAAACACGGGAGTCCTGCTGGAGCATTGAGCAGTGGAGCATTAAACGATGATGCTAAAATGCAGTAAAAAAGACACACGTGATTAATAGTTGAGGTGAAATGAAAGAACCACCCCTCAATGTGGCTGAAAAATATCACTAAGTTGTTCTACCATCCGGAACAATATCACAGCATGTGTGGTTAGTTGTAGAAGGTTCCAGTCATCCAAGTCCGAATGTGCCTCATCATTCCCACAGCAAGCAGGGTTGCTGCATGCCTGTGGATCCCGTCATGCACGGCGGCCAGGGCAGACGTGTCACCTCACCTTTCTATCCAATCCGAGTCCAGCTATCATTGCAATCTGTGAATTCAAGGAAGCAAGCCCTCATCCCACGCCACACGCTATGGGGCCAAAGGCGATTCCGTTACCATGACAACCGTGCTTTGCACACATTGTGTATGTGGCCGTTGCTTGAAAGTGGCTCGATTTCTTCACCCAGCCTAATTGGTTCGATCCAAAACACAACGGATACTACATTTAGAATATTGGTCTATCCGGAATGTCCTTGTTGATCATCTCATATACAGCATCATTTTTTTTCCCTTTGTTTTTCTGGCAGGCCCAGCGAAATGAGAGAGAGTCTATCAGGCAGAAACTGGCCCTGGGCAGTTTCTATGACGACGAGCCAGTCATTTTCACCAGCTGCAGCAAGAGCGACCTGTCTTCTCGGTGGGTCTCTCAATGCGGCGGGCGTGTGAACTATTTTTGCATTCTGACTGACAGCTGACGTTGTTTGAACTCGGCATATATTTTGGACGTCAGCTGAGGTTCGCTCCCTCCCTCCCTCCCTCCCTCCCTCCCTCCCTCCCTCCCTCCCTCCCTCCCTCCCTCCCTCCCTCTAACATCATGGATATTTCATTACGTTTGTCGCTCTTTCTGTTTTTTCTACTCAGCAGCAGAATAAATCCACTGATGAATATCTGCATGCAGTGCCTGCTGGTTAGCTATTGATAGTTCCGGAATAAATATTTGCACTTACCTTTGATTATTTCCACGGTATGAGTGGAGTTGGATGTAAACATTAGGCAAAGAAATGACTACCTTGTCATAGTTGGCATATTGTCATGTACATTGTATGCTCGTGGGAGCATCACAAAGTTTTTTTGGTGGTGTTTTATCTTCTGTCAGGTTCCACAACAGTGTCAACCTGCAGGTGTGTTTTGTCAACGACAGCAGCAGCAGCGACAAAGACAGTGATGCCGAGGACAGCAGGACAGAAACCAGTCTGGACACGCCCTTGTCACCTGTGGTATGCATAGGCTGCCTTTGACCGGATAGTTCTTCTTCTTTTTATGACTACAAACCTAATGCTATTTCTCCAAAAAATGAATAGGACTTTTTTCACTCCTGAAAATGTGCAGCATTTTCATTCCCACGATACACATGAAGTCAAATCACCTCTAAGTGGTCAATAGACCCGAAATGTCATCATAATGAAAACAACCACCGTCTCGTATGTTCATCGTCAAATGAATCCAAATCCTCCTGCTCCAGAGCAAGCAGAGCTCGTCGTTATCGGATCGAGACACGGCGGAGGAGGATTCGGACCCGCTGGACGACTGCGGCGGCTTCTGGCGGGTGCAGCGGAGGCTCCAGGAGGAGGCACGGGTGGCCCTGGCTCTGGCCAGACCTATGGCCCGGATGCAGGTGGAGGTGGAGAGGCAGATCCAGCAGCAGCACAGACGCTCGCCTGTGGCAGATCTGGTTAGTCAGCATGAATCACAGTTGGCTCTGGAGAGGTTTTGTTTTGACGTCAACTTGAAATGAGTTTGCTTTTGTGGATACACACAGCTTCCGCATCTGCCTCACATCAGCGAATGTTTGATGAAGAGGAATCTGAGGCGAGGCGACATGAGGGATATGAGTCTTGGCCAGCTTCAAGTGATCACAAACGACTTGCACTCACAAATCCAGAGTAAGTAGGTCCGACTTACAATTGTTGTGGGCACAGAACATTGTTGACATTGTCGTGGATGGAACGTCCGCTTGACAGTTGCGAGTGTTCATTGCAGGTCTCAACGAGGAGCTGGTGCAGCTGCTGCTACTGAGGGATGAGCAGCATGTTGAGCAGGATGCCATGCTGGTGGACATCGAAGACCTCACCAGGTGAACACACTCTGGTCTTCTCATTTGATGTCACGTATAAAAAGCTTGTGGGTCGACGGGTGATTCTAAGCAGCCCACATTTGGTGTACTTGCTTGTCTTTGTCTCGATGCAGACACGCTCACAGCCATCAGCGACATCAGGCTGAGAAAGCAAACGCTAAATGAATTCCCACGTGTCCACCTGCACGCCATTCATTGGATTGTCACTTGTGTTGCTACGGAAACTCCATTTGTGCTGTCTGTGGAGAAAAAAAGACGCCCGATAGTGTTGATAACGTATCGCACCACTGGAACCAGATGGTTTTTGCTTTCTCCTCTGCTCAATTGCTCATGGCAGATTTCGAAGGGTTCTTGACATAATTCCGTCACCTTTGCCAACGTATGTCCATTTTTAGATGGCTAGAGAAAGCACTTGCACACTTTCTTCTTGATTTGTCCATCGTAGTTGAAACTAGAATTCACTGTTGCAATAGAAATGTAGTCAGTCTGTCTCCAGTGCTCATTTGAAAGTATGGCTTGAATGCTGCAGCACCACTGAGACAAACAACTGGATGTACAGCAATCGCTGCTATAGTGCACACTTTCATTGTACTTTTTGACCTTCATTTTTGCACATTTGCATTGCATACAACACACCAATGATACGTATGAAAGGTAGGTTTTTAGGAGTAGCAAAAGCATCATGAACTGCCTCAATTGATTTTTTTTCCTCAGGGTAAATTTATTGAGGAAAAAAACAGCAACTAAATCCCAGACTATACATATATATCTCTATTTTATGTGATAGAAAGGTTTATGGATGGAAAAGTTGTCTATGAAAGAAAAAAAACAACTTGTTGCTTATTATCAGTGTGTCCTTTGAGCATAAAGTCAACTTTGTTTTTCTATTGTATGCTACGCGTATACAAGTCTCGTATGATGACTGTAAAGATATGGGATAATAAACATTTGAAGTGTGTAGAGCGGCTGATTGTTATCACGCAACTGGATTTAGTAGCACTACCTAGTGATTCTTTGCTTAATTGCACGTAAGGCGACGTCAAAAAATTTTTTTTTGGGGGGGGTCATTTCAAATGAAAACAGTCTGCTTATCCTGGATAATGTGTGAAAAAGTATTTTCATTTATTTACCAACCGATATTATTATATCATGTTTGAATGCGTCGCATTCTATTGATAAGGTAAGTGATCCGAACCGGAAATGACCTCATGCGATCGCACACCTGACGCCAATTGTGGTTAATTCAAACGGGTTAGGCTCAATAAATGTCAAACGAGGAGAAGGCGCTCAACATAGCTGAAGTCCATCATCACCTATTTGCACGGCCGCCGGTGTTGAGCGGTGGTGAGGCTTAGCTCCACTTTTCTAAAGTTGAAGGTCGAAATGAAGCTCGCTCCTTGTTGCATCGTTTTCGTGCTCTTGGCCCTTTTGGCCCTGAGCGAAAGCCGCCGCTACCACTTGGTAGCATACGACCAAGGGCCGAGCGTTTCCGTCCAACCTCAGCAGCTGCAAGATCGTCCTAAAAGGCTACTTGTCAAATGTCATTCGGACTCGATGGAGCTCGTACTTCAGCGCGACTTGTTCCACACGGGCCTTTTGGTGGAGCCCGAACATCTGCGCCTCGGTTCTGAGCCGGCGCGTGGAAGCGGCTCATGCCGCGCGCGAGCGACGGCTGACGGCGGCGCGACATTGACCATATGGGCCGACCTGATTGATTGTGGAACTCTGCTTTCGGTAAGCACGTTTTAAAAAAAAAAAAAACAAACTTTTTCAAAACCTTCACGTTTTTCTAACTACTTCACTTTGCTGCCCCACTTGCGTTTGCTTGTGTACGCTTTCTACTGTGCTGTATTTAAAAAAAGAACCCGAGGTTACTAAGACTTTAACTGCTTTTCCGTCTCTCTAGTCAACACGAGACAAGATTATCTATTCGAACGTGTTGGTCTACACACCTGAGCCATCATCTGACGGCTTGCGTCGACTGGATGCGGTGACCATTCCGGTCGAGTGCCATTTTGACAAGTAATTTCTGACTTCAAATATGCATTTACGTAGGATGGTCCAAATTGCACATACTGTATGACAGGGCCGTTTTAAAAGGCATGATCTTATTTCCTATCAATAAATCCCTGCTAATTGGTTCTCATCTTTAGCAAACAGGTTGCTATACTTGAAATCGCGTCAAATAGAGCTTTTTTCAGGAGGTATTCTGTGGGTGGCATTTCCCTGCACCCGGCCTGGATTCCTTCGGTCTGGGTGGTCGCGGCCGAAAGTCGCATTGACTTCAAACTGCGCCTCGTGACTGGTGGGGGCGCAATTCCTTTTTTTTGCCATTCTATTCATGCCACTGAAGTCATCATGGGACGTTTCAGACGACTGGATGTTTGAGAGGCGCTCGCATACGTATTTTTTGGGTGAACCCATGCACATGGAGGTATCCGCCGCTGGCCGGAAACATAAGCCATTGCGCGTCTACGTGGAGCATTGCTCTGCCACGGCTGACCCGGATCCGTATTCCGCCATAAGATACGACTTTATCGAGCGTAACGGGTGAGTGAGTGCTGAATATTCGTCTAGCATCTCGCGGCTCAAAAATGCGACCAGATGATCCCCCTCGGTTACAGATGTCTCACGGACGCCTTCCACACAAACTCCAGCTCTCGCTTCCTGCACAGGCTTGTGGAGCACACGCTTCAGTTTCAGCTGGAAGCGTTCCGGTTCCATCATCAGCCCAACAGTCAGGTTAGCATCACCACTGACAAAATACCTCAAGCGAGGTCGCACACTGACTTGTGTGCCCTGCCCTGCCCTGCCCTGCCGTGTAGGTTTACATCACTTGCTGGTTGAAGGCTGTTCCTGACGTGGTAGCTGTCACCTCTCAAAACAGTGCCTGCTCTTTTATTGACAACGGGTAATGGCACAAAGTAGCACTTGTTCCGGGCATTGTGCTTTTGAAACAATCCTGGGTTTTCTCCATGCACAGATGGTGGTCAGCAGATGGTGAGCACACAAAATGTGGAACCTGCAGTCAACTATTGGCCACAAGGGAAACGACCAGAGCTACAGACATAAGGCTGGATGCAAATTGGGGAGAAAATGTTGCTCCGGACAAAGCCCAGCAAGCAACTAGTAGGAATCTGCACGCCCACCCTGAAATGTCTCAGCAGCCCACTTCTGGTGTGAAGATGGAGAGCGACTACAAATTAAGTGAGAACAAAAATGACGCATTAGCAACAGCTTTAGTCGAGTCTGTTTAAAGTGGTAACGTGCTTTTCTTTTTTGCAGAATGTCAGATTAGAGGGATACATTGCATAGTGTTTGTCATGTACTTTGGTGTGACTTTGTTCTTTTTTTATGCTGTTTACAGTGAGAATCGTCCAACTTGGTCCTTTTACTGTTGAATAGACATCTGTCACAATATCTTTGAGCAACTCCTCCAGTCTGGTCAATCCAAGATGACCTTCACACACTGGAAACGGAATTTCTTTCTCCGGTTCTCTTTCTTTGCCGTCGTGTTTGTGACCAAGCTCTCAAATACAATTTTTACGCTACCTCAGAATGTTGTTTTTCAAGCCACTTTACTGCTTACTTTTGCTTAGGGTTGGGTTTCGAAGCGCTCTGCGAAAGCAAATGGATTTCTTTTTGTCAAAGTACGCAAACGTACTGCGAATCCTTTCGGCATCATCTGATCAATCTGGTCTATGTATCGGCCGTCCTCCGTAGATGAGGGATGCTATTAAGGAGCACTTCCTTCCATTACCACCCACAATCTTGTAGTCCCAATATTGATTGTTTGTTGCGAGAGTTGCCTGACGTAGCGTTTCACTTTGGAATGAGGAACTGTGGGCATTATTGTATATTTTACTGCTTGGAATGAGCAAAACTGAAATGGTGATTCTACTGCAATATGCTGCTTGAAATGTTTTGTCTTGTTTGTTCTTCCAATCTGCGACAGCCATTGCGTTACAAATTTTAGAAGGCCCCTTTTTTTTTTTGTGTAAAAAAAGCTGGGTCCTTGTACCTCAAAGCCCAACATATTTTATCTGTGGATACTCTCACAACCCTCCATCAGCTCTAAGCAGGCAGTCTTGTTAACACCCCCCCCCCCCCAAAAAAAAAAACCAGAACTGCTGCTCACCACTAGGGACCACTTCAGCACACGACTACTTTTGTAGACGAGCTTTTAACCCATTAAAATTTTATCCACGAGGGCTTTAACGGCTGATATACTTTTATGAGTCTACACCTCTGGTCAGCATCTTGTACATTAAAAGTTCCTGGGGGTGTTGGAAGCACTGGCTGTGGTTCTGAAGCTTTGTGTCCCTTCTGTGTTCAATCATTAGTAGTCCATTTCCCTTTCCCGGGCGCCTGTTTACTTTCCAAGCAAATGAATATGCACGCAAGGCTTTGGCTAGCAATTCACTAGAAGGTCTAATGAGCTCACTAAGTGCATAATAAATGTGAGAAGCCTTCGTGTTGCAGAGTACATGCGAGATGGTGAGTGAGATTTTGAGGCTGCTTCACTGACGCCGCCGTGTCTTCAATGCTTCTCCTTGGATCATTCGCAGACATGTTTTTCCAAACGTTGGCCGTCCTCACCATGTGTTTCGTTCTCGGAAGGCGGTCCAGCCAGAGTTGCGGACCCTCTTCTTGCCAGGACGAGCAAGAATGCTGCCCTAGAAACGCCAGCGCTTGTTGCGAGCCCTCGGAGGATGGCACCTACTACCATGTTGCAACAGTTACTCGCAAGCTGTCTGGCGTTCTCATCATGCTTCTTCTCTTTGCCTTGGGATACTCGGTCCAGCGTGTGTTGTGTTCCCGATCCCGACAGCTGAGCCCGGACGACGGCGGACGGCCAGTCGTCGCCGCTTCCCGGGAGCTGCTGATGGAGAGCTCCATGCCGGACAGCCTCACGGATGGCGCGACCACGGCTTATCTGCCCACATATGACCAGTGCAAGCATCTACCTACTTATGAGGAGACCGTACGGTATGGACAAGCTCATTCCTCTGTGGGACAAACCAGGAGCAATTTTTAGAAAGACTTCAGACTGGATGTACTCGTGAGGAATATGGTCAACAAGAAAACACGAGGTACCATTGATGCTGCAAGATGACTTTAATGGCTTTCTGCTCATCTTGAATAATTCACCAATACCTGATGGCACATCCAGAATAAACTAGTCATAGCTTTGGTTTTGGTGCTCTATAAATTGTAGGTGAAACCCTCGAGGCATGTCATGTAACTTGTCGTTTTATTGATTGCACAAGCACGGTTCATCATTCACCCTGCAGGCTTTGGTGATGAATTCCACAACTGAAATATTCAATACAAGTTTCCAATGTCCGTGTTTCGTCGTTGATACGCTTGTTTTTTTCCCTAAACATTGCCAGAGTTCAAACTAGGTAGGGTGCAATGTCCATTATAGAGCTACAAATATTTACAGTCATTAAATTGAATTTTTTTAAACACGACTCTATGAAGGAAAAAAAGACAAAATTTCAGTCCGTTAGCATAATTGCATTGATACAAATAAGATTTAAAATCTGCAGTCCGTTTTTAGTGTAGTAGGCCTATTTGAATGACAAGACTTGTGCATTTTCATTAGGAAAATGATTGCCCACTGAAATGTCCGTGTCCTTGTGTCCGTTTTAATGGCACGTTCCCGTCCCAATCCACACTCAACGCCTAACGGATTTAAATTTGATGTAATTCATGGTGTCCCGAATGTTCTCTTTGACGTTGGGCGCCGATTCCGTCGGGGGTTTGATCATGTGGCCGATCCTTTTGAGAGCCTCTTCCAGGCCGAAGCCCGTGGACGCGGAGCACGGCTGGGCGAACCAGTCCCTGTCGCCACAAGTCTTCCGCAGGTTAAAGCTGTCTATGATTTCCGTCACGGTCATAGCGCCGTCTACGTCCTGCTTGTTGGCGAGAACGGCCAGCGGACGCCCGCGGAGCTGCTCGCTGTTCAGCGTGCTCTCCAGCTCCCGCTTGGCCTCGGCCGACCTGCCCCGGTCGGCGGCGTCCACCACGAAGACGACGGCCACCGTGTCCTGGTGGAAAGTCTGCCAGTAGCGGCGCATTTCCGTCTGGCCGCCCACGTCCCACACGGTCAGAGCAAAGTTGTTCTTTTTCTTCTTCACGTCAAACATTTCCACGTTGAAGCCAATGGTGGGGACGGTGCCGACTAACCTGTTGTGTTTCATCTTGTACAGGAGGGTGGACTTGCCCGCGTTGTCCAGACCTAGCAGGAGGACCCGGGCCTCGGGTTGCGTGGAGCCCCGCTGCCCCATTCAGCACACAGCCAGCAGTCTGACCAAGGCAGGCAGACGTCTGTCTGAGTGTCTCCTTCTACAGGCAGGCAGGCAGGGTGTTTCCTTCTTACCTGCTCCTTTCAAGGTGTGTTCTGGCATCATTTCCTGTGGAAGGTGCGGCTAACTTAATGACATTAATAGATCAACTATTAAGGGACAAAGGAGACTGTCAATTTGGAAACATGGACTTTGCCAGACTGTTGCATTTGTCATTTTGCTGCCTCTGTCCATTCATTTTTCTGGATGTTTCAAAATGACTACTTTAAATTTCAAATGTAGCTCTAAAGGGACCTGTGTCTTGTGATCATACCATGCAGCGGTGCGCAACAAATACAAAACCAAACAGTCACACAGTGCCTAAAAATAGAAGCAGTTTTTTTGTTAAATAAAAAGTATCAAGTGATGAGTGTAAGAAAATCACTACTGCTTTATTAGTTGTGCAACAAGTTAATACAGCATTAAACTTAAGAGAAGAATAACCTGATTGTAAACAAGTCAAGGTATGTAAATCCCTTTTTAAACTCTCAACAGGTTTCACAACAAGCCAAATAGGCATGTCGTGACATGTGATCGGCAAAGAAATACCATTCAATTTCCTCGCCCTGGAACACACCACAGTTGAGGGCACCAGTACATAAGGTCGTTCAACTGTATTAGAAAGAAAGGAAAAAAAACATACACAGCTGAAATGTTTCAAATACTTTTACTACCACAAACCAAAAGCATTGTCAAGTTACTTTTGGATAGACAATGAAATTTAAATTCGGCTAATCAAAGCCTTTGCCGGATCATTTGGGAGCAACCTTAAGCTAAATATGATTCTCGGTCGATCACGCATACCGATCAGCAGTCAAGTTAGGTCAACAAATAAAGTTAAAACCAATGCGATAGACCATAAATAATAAACATGTCACTGGAGCGAGCGCTCCTCTTTTATTCTTGAACATTCCAAATGTACGTTTGAATGCCATGCATGTAAAGAATACTGTGCTGTATTACTGCCTCCTTCCCGACAACACAGCTGCACAGTCTGCATGGAAAACATTTGCCACCCCCCATCTTCTCATTTCTCTTCATCTTGTCCCCCAATTCCAGCACTGCCCACATGAACGTGTCAAGGGACTAAATCAATAAATATCATTGATCCGCCAAACTCCAAGGCGTATCAGGAGACAATCTGCTTCACGTCAGAACGTGGTGGGGGTGCCAAAGCCCAACACAATGGTGTTATTCCTCATTTGAGTTGAATTCTTTATTCCGGGGTCAAGTTCTCGTCCATTGCTCTCTCGGCTTCATCCACACGCCGCCGGTCGGGCTGTCTATGACGTACACCAGTCCCGCGGCTTCCCGGTGCCCCTGGCTCCGAGGCGAGCGGCCCGCCAGCTTCTGCGGCGGCGGCGGCAGCTGCGCAGGCTGCCGGCCGACCAACCTCTGAACGTATACGACCTGGCCCAGAGAAGTGGCCTGGTTAGGCAAATCCCCCGCGGCCAGAATCACGCCAGTCTCCGATTTGGAACCTTGGTGACCCATTTTCAAAATCCACAAGCTACGTATCTGTAAAACGCCACCGTGCGTGTTCCCGTGAAGCAAGTGGGTGAGTTTTGTGGTCACCAGACACTTGCGGCCAGGTCCAGACTATTCTGAGTGTTTGCACCTGGTGCAGGCCGTCACTTGGACGTACAGAACTGGACATTGATGAAGAGGTGTTGGATTTCACTGCTACGTGCCTTGTTGACGTCGTTTACCGTTAGGCGCAGTCATGGTGCTGGTGATGTCACCACCGCTCTTATTGTGGATGCTAATAGAATCAATCTTCTTAACTCGAGACGAATTCCGCCTTCTGAAGCTCTACTGCAATTCTTAAATAGGTCACAAAAGTCCAGAGTGATGTGATGTGTATGAATTTTATTGTAAAAGAAAAAAGTACATCGCTTTGGCCATCTGCTTGACACCAAAAACTCAATAAATAAGGCATGTAAGGTCAATTGAAATGAAACAGTTTTAACACACAAAGAAGGGAATTGAGTTGGCTTTGGAATGTAAACTCTTCAAAGGAAAAAGCCAAGAGCAAACCATTTTTTAAAAATACCATTGAGCGTGGAATAATGGCTCAACAATGTCCAACTAAATTCCAGTGAGGACCCAAAATTCATTGAACTTAATCTAGTGCTGCGTCACGGTTTACAGTCGTAGCTTTTGCTTAAAACGTATCGCCGCCGACATTACTTTTCACCATACGGAAAGTGTGACAGTTCCTCTACACTGCGGTTAGGGTTAGGGTACTGCCATATACTATCGATCCATTCGAGTCAAATGATGGCAACAAACACTTTTAGCTGTGTACAGTGGTGACTTTAGATACAGCATAGGGTTAGCTGATTTTTTTTTTTGGGGGGGGGGGATTGTTTTGCATGCATGCATTATACTGCCCCCAGGTGGCCAACGGAAAAAGCCGCACAATATCCATTGACATGAAAAACGTGGCAAAAACGGATTTATTTTGAGGAGCAAGCATGGTCAATCAATGAAGTATCTCAAGGCACCACTGTATTACAAAATTGAAGAAAATTATAGTTTGGGAGCATTGCTCAGTCCCCTCCTGATCAAGATCAAATGGCATTTCCTCATATAGTGGCAGGGAAAAAGGGATTTGATATTTTATGAGTGTCAACAAAACAGACATGTTTTAGGGACATCACTTGATTGGTACAAATGCAGTTTGGTCATATTTGTTATGCTATGTATTAGTATTGTATTCCCAAACGGTTCTGTTTGGTTCTACATCCCCAAAATATGCTGCTGTAAGCTAATTGTCCATACTATAAGTGCGAATGTGATTATGAATGTGTTGGTCTCTATGCACCCTGCACATGTTCTCTTGCCCAAAGTCAGCAGGGAGAGCTTCCAGCAGACTCATCAACCTAATGAGGAACAGTGCTACAGAAAATGGATGGATTGCATTACAGCCTCCGTCATCAGTCACTGAAAGAACGGTACGTCTCCGTTGCTCCCTTTTTTTTTTTCTTTTCCCTACTCAATAGTATTCGTCTTGCATGAATTGAATCCACATTCTGAAACGGTTTGAATCTCAGCTCATTGGGATGTTTCGCCTGTTCTTCTGGTGACTCCTGCTCCCTCCCTTCGTATTGAAATTCATGCATGTTAAATACGCAAAAGTCATTTGGTCGTTGCCAGTCCCCATCCATCTCTGTTGATGGATCAAATGGCATACAGTCCCACTTGACTTAGTCTCCCGCCTTGCTCCCTCCCGGCCCACTTTTGAACTTGACCACCATGACGGTGATGTTGTCTGGGCAACCGCGGTAGAAGGACTGCAGGACGATGCTTTTGGCGCCAAAGTGCGGCTCGTCCAGGCGTTGGCGGACAAAGCGCACCGCCTCTTCGTTGCTGAAAGCGTCCCACAGGCCGTCAGACGCCAGGATCATGAACTCGGGCTGCAGTTTGTCCAGGTCGAACGTCACGATGTCCGGGTCGGGGATGACCACGTGCAGGTTCTTTAGCGGGTAGTCGCCGAGGGAGCGGGACATGGCCAGAATTCCCTGGACTCTCCAGGAACCGTTAAAACTGATGAAACCTCCTATGGGAGGGTCACAAGATGCAGTTGTCAGAATTCACCAGGAGGGGGCATTCATTGTTCATGGCAAAACAAAATGCGCCTTGACAGCACAGCGTTTTTTCTCTCTCGCTCTCTCTCGTGCTCGTCTTACCCGCCCGCTTGATCCTCTTGCGCTCTTTGAACTGATACGGTTTGTGGTCGTGTGACAGTGCCACGGCATTGCCGTCTTTGTCGCACAGGACGCCGCGGGAATCGCCCACGTTGGCTACTGTCAATTCTCGGTCTGACAGGAGTGCCACCAGACACGTGGTTCCTGGACAAGACAAGACAAGACGTTTAAATTCAATCCAATAAGGAAAGTGGTCCTCCAAGCTTTTCCATTGCCTTGAAAGTTGTTCATTTGCTAGCTCCCCTCAAGTACAAAGGGCTTGCTGCACACTGACCCGCTTCGTCGTGATTGGCAGACAGCTTGTCCAGGATCTCTCGGTCCACGTTCAGGATGCACTGCTCCAGGATGCTGGCGTAAGACTGAGCGCTCTCCTTCTTTTCTCGCTCCAACGCCTGCAGCTGCTGCTTCAAGGATTCGGGCAGGTGAGCCTTCACGTAGTCTGCTGCAGCCTTGTGGAGAGGGGAGGGAGGATGGGAGGGAGGGAGGGAGGGAGGCAGGGAGGGAGGCAGGGAGGGAGGGAGGGAGGGGCGAGACAAAAGGAGGAGTGAACAGATGCTACGTTGTGTCTCCTTCCGTTTTTTTTTCCAAATCCGAAGCTTTAGATAAGATGACCCAAATTACTAATGTAAAGGCCACTTCTATTGAGCACTTCTGTTGAATTATTGAGCAAGCTCCAGACTGTTTGCTGCTCTCCCTCATTGTTTGCATGGTCTCCCTGTGCCTAGTGGGCTTCCTGTATGTACACACTAGCAGCCAAGTGTGGTACAATTACAGTAAATTGAAATTGTGCCTAATGTGCTAACCAGCTCAGTGGCCTAGTAGTAGAGTGTCCGCCCTGAGACTGGAAGTTTGTGGGTTCAAAACCCCGGCCGGGTCATACCAAAGACTATAAAAATGGGACCCATTGCCTCCCTGCTTGGCACTCAGCATTAAGGGTTGGAATTGGGGGGTTAGATCACCAAATGATTCCCGAGCGTGGCACCGCTGCTGCTCACTGCTCCCCTCTCCCCCAGGGGATGGATCAAAATCACATGGGGATGGGTTAAATGCAGAGGACAAATTTCACCACACCCAGATGTGTGTGTGACGATGATCATTGGGGAACCGCAATGTGAAACCTCTGAAAACTAAATCAACATTTATTTTCTGTGTGTTTGTGTGGAGACGCCACAAGGGAGCTACCAGTGATCACATTGATGGAAATTGTTCTGAAGAAAATGGAACCTTTGACGTGCTTGACGGGTGGGGGGGATCTTTACAAGGTGAGCTCTTTTCCTTGACTTGAGCTTTGATCATTTTCAACCAGTTCAAATGTTTATGCACTTTCCTTCTTTGCTTTCTGTCCTGTTTGTTAACACTATACGCGCAACTTAGAACTGAGAAAGAAACAGAAATGTCCTGTTTGGGTTGGTTGGTTGGTTGGTTAAATATTTGTTTATAGGACAGTAATAGACAGAGGGGGTCCCGCATATCAAAAAGGGCCTAACAAATTGCCAAGAGCGACAGGAAATGAGAACGATACAAGATACGAAAGGGGGAGGGTCTCCAGTTCTGCGGTCGGTAGCTCGGCAGCAGGAGGATCGCATTAAAAAAAAAAAAAAAAAATCATTTAAGTTTTCAGCCACAAAACATTCCGGAGGATATGAAATCCTTAAGCTTCGAATTGTTGTGCCAAGAGTCTTGAACTTTTCTGTCACCTTGAAGAAAAAAAAAGTTGGTTTGGGGGGGTTGGCTGGAATGCATTTTTATTAATTTCGATGGGGGGGGGGGGGATGATAAGACAATTTGGACCTCCGCGCATGGCCACGAAATGAAGTAAACTGGTATGCATCTTAAAGGGAAATGTGCTTTCGGGAGTTTGCAAACATATTTTTTAAGGTTGTGTTAAACTTATAATCATATTAATATCTAGTATTGGAGTGCTTGTGTGGATTGGTGGGGGCCGGAGAATGTGCAGGCAAACTGCATGAACTTGTTTTCTTCGAAGTGTTGTGGAATAGGCCCGGATAGGGAGTACCGGAGGAGACCACCTCAAGGTCGGTGAGGAACGAGAACAACAGCACGTCTATGAGGCCGGGCTTCGAGGGGAAAACCCAACCGCCTGACCTCAGCAGCACCTGGACGGGGAGGAGATGGCCATCGACCAATCATCTCACAATATTTTGCATGCTTTAATATTCATATTGTGTTTCTTTAAAACTGGGCAACCCGGAAGAATGTGTCGTCTTTTGGTGGTCATAAAAACGCATGAGTTTTAGTGTGAGGGACCCGGGACCCGGGCCTGTATTAGTGCGCTTTGTCAGGAATAAACAATTGGTAAATTTGGTCTGATTGATCTACTGGTCTTCTCTTTGACAGAACGAACTCGCAAAATTGTTAGGTGCGCCAGTGTGTGGATTAGGACATAGCAATTTATGTGTTAAGTGTTGATCGCAATTTGGAGTCAGATCAATAACTAAAATCCGTAACCTAACAATCTTAAAGCACAACTGTATGTTTGGGGGGGAACTGGTGCCAGACAGATTGCTAGAACCAGGCACTCAGTATGACAAAATGAAATCCAATGACCCTTGATGACACATGCACAGGGTTTGCTGGAACCATCCCAAAGAAACATGCGCTTTTTTTGTGATGGTTCGGGCAGAAGGGGGGAGGACGGACGGGGTGCACACAAAGGAATACAAAGCAGAGTTGGAAGGATGGGAACTTGTGCTACTCTCCTACAATCCGTATAAAAAGAGTGACTACTAGCTAGTAATTGGGCGAATTTCTGGCCGCTCTCACATGACTGCGCTATTCCAGAAAGTTGTGTTACCCAGTGATTTCCCGTGAGGACTGTGCATCCAGCGATGCTGCTCATAGGAGTATGTCCGTCCACATGAGCGCAAATGACGCATTCGGGTGCAAGAGAGGGCCGCCCATGTCGGTGCCGGTGCCGGCCCGCGCTACTTACCTCTCCGCCGTGGCCGTCAAAGATGCCGAAGATGGACGGGTGGCTCTTGTTCGCGATGTCGGTGAGCACCTCGTAGCGATCCTCCATGTGATCCCTTCTGCCTTGTATTGAGTACACGGCCACGTTGTCGCTCTTGAACTCCCAGGTCTTGGAGAACTCTGCGTCCAGCACATTGAGGCCTCCCAGCCGCTCGTTGTGCATCATCTCGGCCACTTTGCCCTTCACCATCTTCACGGCGTCGCGGCTTGACTTGACAATAGTCTTGACCTCGTCCGTGTGGAAGAAGTAGCTCCATAGCGCCAGGCTGATACATAGCAGGAACAACGTCTCCGGCCTGAGGAGAAAATAGCGCATGATCCGACCCAGAAGAGACAAGAGCGTCATCGCGTCTCCTATCATCACACGCCGCCCAAAAGGATGCACTGTTCACTCCATTAACGAGGGACATTGAACGCACCACGGACGCCACCGAGGCCTGCCGGAGCTTGTGCTGCGGCGGCTACTGCTGCGACTGCGACTACCGCACGCCGGCCGGGTCACCCTCATGCGCTTCGTTCGGCTCGAAATCAGCAGCGAAACGACTCCCGACATGAGCCCGAGGTCTCGCGGTCCATCTCAGGAGGCGGACGCGGATTTTGCTGCTTGCTAAGATCCTCCCTCCCTCCTACCCACCCAACCCGAGGAGAGCGACACGGATGTAGGAAGAGCTTGCGTGCCTACCTGCCTGCCTGCTGCGAAGGACGCTCGTTTTAACATCCCACTTCGAATCCTTGAAACACAAAAGCACGCACGCCCGCACGCACGCAAACATGCGCGCTCACACACACACACGCCACGCGTCATGATTAAGGAAATCACACCAAGTAAATCACGCGTTCGCGATCGCATGCTTTTGCTTTGAAATTCCCCACCAGGGAATGTTGCGCCATTCCAGTATTAGCTTGACGTGCAAGTATGCAGCCGCAACACAGCACAGCAAAGCTCGTCCAAAAATAGATCATTCCGTTCTATGACTCAAAACAACGTGATGTCTGTTGATTGCAATGTTTCCTTCCCCCTCTTGTGTTATTTTGTTTGACATCAGGTGCTGGAGTTGCGTTACTGGGGCAACAGAACGCCAGTGGAGAATGAGTCCAAAGCAATCAGTTCCCCCTTCCCATCAAAAGGTAGCACGCATCCCTCTCTTTGACAAGAGTCCAAAGCCAAGCCTCAACTATGAAGCAGCTAGCAATAACCCTTAGCTCACCACCAGGTAGCAGTATTGCGTTTCAAACCCCTGCCTGTGACTGGCAAAAGTTTTATTTTTAGATCAAATACCGGGGCCTCCCTTCAGGTATTTGAGACTGGGATGGGGACAATTGTCACACTGGGCTGTTGTATAAATTGCAATTACTTATTCACCTTGCACATGTTAGTTTGACCCTTAGCCCACACGTGGAAACAGTGTCACAAAGCACAAATACATAAGCACAAAAATCAAGGAAAACATCATTTTGAGCAAAGAAAGTGATTTTATTTTCAAATGAAATTTGTAATGACATAGTCTGCTAGTTATATTTATATTGTTGATGCCGTGTTTGCTTCGCTATATTTCATTGACATTGGCTTTGGTAATGGAATGAATGATCCATGTTGCTTGGGGTTCCAGTAACGTGCCCATGTGACACCTGAAATCCTCCAATTGCCGTGTCATTACTAATCATGTCACCATTTGTAGACGTTCAATCTGTTCGTAAAGGTTGAAGGTGAATTGCATCCTTCACACAGCAATACATACATCCGATCAAGCCGATGCGAGTCAAAAGACACGAGCTGCTTTTGCGCCCCCTGCTACGGAAAACCCCTGCAGTAAAAACGCCACACGACATGGCCATCCATTGCGACTCGGCCGTGCGCTTGCCAAACACTGAAAAATGGCATTGACTTTTACAAATGTTACATCCCTGCCCAGAGAGGCACTAACCCAGCCGCCTGCGAACAACAGCAATCCATCTTCAGAGAAACATTTCTAAAATCAGTTTTTTATTTTGCAGTGACATTCCGCTGGAAGCTGCCTGGCTGTGACTCATTTTCTACCAAAGAGAACATGTAAGTTGTATTCACATTCATAAGGGTTGACTGTGTTATTTAAAAAAATATATATATATATATGTAAAAACTTTTTTATATTCTTAACTACTGAGAAAAATGATAATAAATTGAGAGCTCGGTTAGGGATTATATTACAGGTTCATCTATGGTATTGTCTGCGCTATGCTACTGATATTTGACGTGTAATATAAAAAAAAATTAGAACACAATGGCTGACCAACATATTACTACTAAATCCATCTTTTTGTTTATAATCTCTACATTTACTCCACAAACTTTATTTTATTTGGTCAAAATGTATTCATTCAATCAAATCGTGAAACTTGGAAATATGATTACGGAAACAGTTTTTTGTCTTATTTTAAATGATGCCCAACTGCACACACTTCACGGCAGGTTTTTCTCCATCCCTCCCTCCAAAAGTAAATGAAAAAGCACTTGCACGCCATACAAATGGACACAAGTCCATCCATTATATTTTGAATTACACTTGGTGACTACATTACTGATCACTTAATCAATTGCAATGTATTATAAGTAATAATACTGTTCAACACAAGCATTATCTTTTGAGTAGTACATTTTTAATGCATTCTTCACACCATCATTCTAACATCTGATGTGTAGTTTGAGTCCTCATGCAGGTGTAAATTTCTTTCAAATTACCCTAAATTTTATTGTGTGTGTGTGT
Organism: Syngnathus floridae; assembly: GCF_059516105.1. Lineage (NCBI taxonomy): Eukaryota > Metazoa > Chordata > Actinopteri > Syngnathiformes > Syngnathidae > Syngnathus > Syngnathus floridae. The sequence continues at coordinate 2,017,988 of NC_142426.1, read as the reverse complement.
GTGTGTTAAAAATGCATCCTTCTTGTTTGTTTATAGGCCCTTCTGTAAACATGCGTGTGCGCACGTTTATGTATTTTCTACTATTGGGCGTGTGGATATAAATAACTACGTTGGCAGTGTGCGCAGTGTAATCTGTTCCCAACAGGCTGGATTCCCACCGAGCAAAAGACAGTATATTGTACCTGCAGCAGCGCAGATAACAACTAATTAGCATACTGAATCATTTGGCTGCAAGAGCCACTCAGCCACCCATCTGCACGGAGCTGATAAACACACACGCACGCATTTATGCGGAGCGTACACTCCTACTGAGACACACACACGCGCGCGCAGGCTTCCCTCCCTCCCTTCCTCCCTTCCTCCCTCCCCTCATACACTCTTTTGGTGAGATTTTGTGAGCGTGAGGCAGGTATAGCCATTAACCCCGAGAGCCCCTTTCAAACACATGGATGTCTCGTGCACTTTCCGGTAGTAGTTCCACTTTTTTTCAGGGATGTCGAGAAGTGCTGCTTCCCACAAAAAAATGTTTATCTTATTCTGACCGTTTTTTCCACATCTTATCTGATTTTTTTTTGGTTTTATCAAATGTCACACACTCGACCGAGCAGGGCTGGACCGGCCATCTGGTACACAGGGCAGAAGCCTGCTGGGCCGGTGTCTTTTGGGCCTGATGCGGTGCTACTTCAATGTTCCTCTATTTTTTTCCAAAGAGACCAAGCCACAATTTAGGTGGGAGCAGCATTTAGACAGCAATTGAGGTCAGGAGTCACATCTGAATAGAAATATGACTTGGACTCAATCAGGCAGGATGCTTCAATTTGTTTGGATTATCGGTAGGAGCGAAGCGGGCTTTAGAGTGGGAGCTCTTTTGGTGCATTGCAGACACAACAGCATATATAGAGAGAGGCAAGTGAAGGGGGAGGCTGTCGAAAGCTCTCTGACAATGGCAGGATATCCTGTAGGTCACTGAGCCCAGATGACCTCTACGGGAAGTTGTCACATGCTGGGAGGAAGTGAGCGTCCACCAAGGAATAAGCATGACGACTTTAGAGAAGGGGAACGCCACTTTCAGCCTGGGAGAGTCGATCGGGAATGACATTAGGTACACCTGCACGTCGTAATGAGACCCAATGTCAAAACAGCTGCTTTTTATGACTTTTTATTTTTTTTATTTTGCAATGATGTTTTCCAAGATATGACACCAATGAAATGCAATGATTAAACGCTGACAGAAATCCTATGATCTTACCTTGAAGCTAGATTTGGATGCATGCTGCAGTGTTATACGCCATAGTCTCCATTTTGCTGCAGTGGCCCCCTTTTTTTCTCGCTCCAGTGATTTAGGGACATATCCAATAATAATAAGGTAAAACATTATAAGAAGGTTAACTTAGCAAAGTTTTCTGCTCATGGATCCAACTACATATTCTTTAAGTGTGGAAAACTTGCATTTGTTGCCTGTCTTTGCTCCCTAAAATGAGATTTTTCTATCAAATATAATCATTGAAATAATTGAGAGATGTTATGTTTTGAATCATTATTCACAGGAAAGTTGCATCACACCAAGTAAATTTCGGGTTGAAAAGGATACAAATGAACGATTTGAGCGAGTTGGAACTTCTAAAGTAGTTCAAGGCACATCTTTGTGAATCATTGAGCACATCAGAAACGTATTGTTCTTTTATTTAGAGACTTTTGTGTAAAATTCATCAGATTTAACATTGGGTAATTTCATAGATACATCTACAACAAATATAACCAAACGTACAAGTTCCTTTTTCCCCCCATTCATAAAATACCATAGTTACCAAAGGTACCAATATAGTGTAGGTTCGTAAATTCTGCTGAAAAGGCAGAACGCACAACAGCATTGAGCAAACCTTGACAACTGCTGGTGCCGTCCGTCACCAACATGCCATGCCGTTGGCAACGAAGGGGTTGGCTTCTCTTTGTACCTTTCTAAAACTACATACGCGTTACAGTCGGAAGAAAAAAACAAAAAAGAAACTAGACATTCAGGTCAAAATGATGTCGTGATCGACATTTTGTACACCTCGAGAATCATCGTGTGTTTTTGTACCTCTCATGCAAAACTGCAAAAATGCGTTTGGAGTCTGTTGTCGTTCTCTCGACGCCAAACCGTAACGAGATGAAATGGTACCAACTTTTCATGTTTATGACTCGCCTTCTATCTTTTAAACGAAACCTGTGAACAAACAACACAGTATAGGTACATCTTAAAAGCACATGATGTTGTTCCGTCAAAATAGAAAGCTATTTACAATTATTGACTGAAGGGCAGTTTAGGGTTTCTATATTGAGCTGTCTTCTCACCAGAGGTTTCCGCAAGTGCGACCAACTAGGCCATTGAGGTACCCCGGAATTCTATATTAAAAAAAAACCAACCATGTTCGGTTGAATGACTCAAGATTGTAATAGCGGGTCACAGCAAATTTGAATCAGGTGCTTTGATTTGTCTGTAAACTCGTTTGATTTATTTATTTAGCACGTCAGGTTTTGGTTTCAGTTTTTAGGTTTGACCAATAGATGATTGCGCAATATGGATTTGACCAATTTTAGGGGGGAAATAAAAAATCACTTTTTCAGGTCAGGTCTAACCAAACTTCATCTAAAGAGCGAGTGCAGTGTAAAAAGGGCTTAAGTGTTCAGGATTAGGTTCTTTTCATTTGCATCCTCTTTTTTTAATAGTAATTGGGGCAAAAAATGACGTGGTTTCCACAGATTATGTCGTCATCTTGTGAGAACAAGCTCATTTGTCAGCACCTTCCAATTTGCTCAGTGGTTTCATTGCAAGAGGTCCCACTTTTCACGGTTTGCTTTTGGCTCGTTCTTGCTTTGATTGCACATGATTTTGACTTTCTAATACAGGACAAGGGATTGATTTCAGATTTGAAGCTCTTAGCTTTTTCAAAACAAACGACTGTTTCATCCACAGGCTGCTCGTTCAAAGACTTGCACAATTTACACCTTGTTTCCAAATCCAGCAACCGAGGCTTTTCCATCAGTGTTGTCAAGTGCAGAAGGTCGTCAGGTCCATGTTGTCTCTCTCACAATATAGATCTTCATTCTCCATCTCAAATGACCCACGAATGTAAGCACGCACTTTTCATTCTGTTTTTCAGAATCATCGTCGGCCGGAGCCATCCAGCGGGCGTCCATTGCGCCTGAGATGGAGCGGAGGAGGGCCGCGTGAAGCCGCCATAGTCCTCGGGGCGGGAGGCGAGTCCTGATCCTCCACGAAGCTCTCCGGGCTGCCTTCGGCGTCTCCGTCAGGCAAGCTCCCGCAGCTGGAGCCGGGCGACATGGTCTCCGGCAGGTCGTCCCTAGCCAAGCTTACCATCGTGTCCTGACGCGGCCCGCCTTGGGGCACCCCGTCGTGTGCCCCCACCAGGATCCCGGTGTCCCCTTCAGTTGGGGGGCCGACCTCGCGCCCGTCCTGGTCCTCCAGCAGGTTGGAGAGGAAGCTGATGTACTTCATGGCCAGACGCAGGATCTCGTTCTTGCTCAGCTTTTTGTCCGGAGGGTGAGTGGGGATGAGTTTACGGAGCTCTGCGAAGGCGCCGTTCACGTTCTGCTGCCGCCAACGCTCGCGGCTGTTGGTGAAGATACGTCGGACAATCTTGGGCTGGCCGGCTTGAGGAGAAACATCAAGAGACGTGAGTAAATTACATTGCGCGTATTAAAGAGACATTCATGTTAAAGGAATACAGTCATTCACCATATTATTGCCATTTCATTACATAAAAAAAAATCTGGTTTTCCAAATAGAAAAAGTGTTACTTTTATTCCCATAGGAACATGTTTAAGTTCGACCCTTCGACTAAGAAACAAAGTTTCGCCTGGGTTGTTAGTGGAAATGCCTCGAGTTTCCCAGGATCTTTTTTTGCTTTAATTTGAGAGGGCAAACTTGAAATGAAAAGAAGCCACCCAATGTTAGCGACGGGTTGACATTTAATTTGGGTGCATGCACAACTCAGGTATTTCCACAGCATATCTAAAAGAGCCTGCATTCAGTCACATCCTCACACCCCCATCCATGGTGTCTTCCAGGCTTTTGTCGTCCTTGGAACACACCCAGTCTATCTTAATCCCTCAGCCCACTGCGGTAAATGCTTGGCATGGAGGTAGAGGCAGCAAAAGCTCAACCCCCGATCCCTCCAACCGTTCCCCTTCCCCCCCTTCCTATTCTCCCATCCTCCAGCCTTGCATGTGTCAGTGTGCATGGAGAAGACACCAGAAAATACAAATCTACCTGAAGGTTTGACACCATTAGTTTGAGGTTTGACAGTATTTTCTTTTTTTTTTCCGCGCTGGGGGCAAGACTTGGTAGATCCATTTCAAAGGACGGATGGAGATGAAGAGGGAGTGAGGGGCTAGCTTTCAGCGGCAGGTGCGAGGACACAGCAGAAGTGCGTCTTACCATACTTATAAAGATCTAAAATGCTCCTACCCTCGTCGAGTTCAACCTCATAAGGCGCCGGGCGGCGTTTTACCCTGTTGCTGGGGTACATGCTGTACTGCTCAGAATCCCCTCCAAGACTACATGGCAACAAAACAAAAAAAACAAACAAAAAAAGACAAGACAAGAGCAGCATGTTACATTCCATGTCATTTCACATCATAGAAGCATACGCCAACATAGCCGCTTTATGTTTTATATATATATATATATTTTTTTTAAACAAAATAAGAGAAAAAGCATGTGAGCGCTGATCACGTCTTCGCTTGAGTTGTCGTTACGTTGCCATTATATGTTCAAATGTTGTATGATGCAGGAAATCGCATGTATTGGTTTTGGTCATATGTTAGCTTTATCATCATTATACATGAACAAAATATGTTAATTCTAACATATCCAAATTAGGGAAATGAATGTGAACACTGGTATTGATCATAGTTACATCATCAACATATGTTAAAATGATGTCGTTGTACACTATTTACCTAAGATCACAAGCAGGAAATGTTCAAATTACAATGTTGCTTTACTTCAATATGTTTTTTTCCCCCCACATTATCAGAAAAATAATCAAAAATGTCATGATCGTGTATACCTACAAATGTTACTTCTATTTGCATGTAATCACCAAACTAAGAGTACATGCAGAAAATGCTTGCGAAAAGTGCTAATACAGTCATTTTAGCATGATTCGACATCAAAATGGCCCCCAAGCCCAGAATGACTCAAAAAGAGCACATACAGGAAAATGAATGTTACTGTTATAGCTTCGCTTTATCATCATTAAAACATTTTTAAAAAATGCATCTAATCATCATTACATCATCATTTTTTGCAAGGAATCATAATCAAATTAAGACCAAAAGGAGAGACATCACCAATACTTGACATGATCAATATACATTTGGTGCAAAAAGTAGCCTTTAATCTTCATCTAATTAAGAGCAGATGCAGTCAAATGTATATATATTTGCATTTTTCGTACATTTCATAAATCCAATATGTCACAAACATGTAGAATACATAGTATTATGTATTTGCTAACACTAACGTAATGCATCATCTGCAAAATATGACCTCGAATGCAAGCATGATGTTGGCTTGATCATCACTATGTCTTCTTTTTTTTTTTTTGCATCATAGCACATGCATACGATGACAAAACCTCTCGCATGTTAACATTGATCATATTAGCTCATCTGGACATCCGTCTACTGCTGACACGATGCTGAGATTTTTTTGAAGAGCAGCTATGAGGACATTTTCATATCAATAGCCTTCCATGCAGGATGCAAATTAACATAGATCTTAATAACACCATTATGGATTCATTTATTACAACATGCACTCACAAAAAACATGCACTAACGAAATACACGGTCACTATTATGATTTATCTGACAAGTGATTATAATCTGAGTTGTGTGTTTCCTATGTTGTTGTTTTTTTTTTTTTTATTGTGTGTGTGTGTGTGTGTGTGTGTGTGTGTGTGTGTGTGTGTGTGTGTGTGTGTGTGTGTATGCGCGTGCGTGCGTGCGTGCGTACCTGTTGATGGCTGCGAGAGGCTGCGCCAGGTTGTAGAGCATGGCCCGAGCCGGGACAGGGAACGCGTTGGGGCTCAGCTGGACCATTCGAGCGTTCTCTCGTTGGGTGTGCGGCGGTGCAGGAGGAGGAGGAAGAGCCGCGTGAGGAGGAAGAGCGTGAGGAAGAGGAGGTCTGCGGAGCTCCGTTATGGGCACCAAATGGCTCTCGGCCCTCCTCTCCAGCGCCTTTATAGCGTCCCTCCTGGAGAGCTCGATCACTGGCACTTTCCTTTTCAGGCCAAGGGCGTCGCGAGAGGCGGTTTCCTTGGCAACACCGTTGATGACGGTCCCGTTGGTCGAGTTCTGCAGGGGCGCGTCATCAGTCTCCTCTACCCCCGCGGTGAGCCCTCCCCCTTCTTTCTCTTCCTTCTCCTCCTCCTCGTTCTTCCTCCTCCTCCTCCTCTTCATCCTCGCCTCCTCCTCCTCCTCTTCCTCGCATCTGATGATGACGGAGGAGTCTTCAGGCTTTCCGTGACCAGCCTCTGCGTCTGGACTCCCGCGACAAAGGCCCGGCTGCCTTTTTTCCATCATATTTCCCCCCTCTCTGTCTTTCTTCCACAGTTTGGATGAACACGATTTTAAGCCATAAGCCGTGCACTCGCCATTATAAATGTGGGATGTGTACGTGCAACCAACCCTATGGAAGAGAAAAGAAAAAAAATGTGTCACTTTTTTCAATGATGACATATGCCTACTTGAACAATATCTCGTCGTATAAATACACGGACGGATACCTTGACTGCTAATGGCTTTAAAAACGAGGCTTGTTTCAAACATGTTTTTTCATTCATTTTTTTACTTTCTGAAAAGTCCCCTTTTTCTAAAAAAACGGACCATTCGTTTTTCTTTTTTGCCTGAGGTCACGTTTGTGATCAAGTAACAAGCTGCAAGCTTTTTTCTATCATTATTTTTAAATGTATGAAAAGGTCACATTTCTGGTTGGCAAAACGAGTATGTAGAAGCTTTAATCATCACTAACAAATTATAAGTGTCAAAACGAACACAAGATTTATTATTTAATTGTCGTCACCTGAAAATAAGAGCCCAATTTAATTAGATATATTGTAATGGTCTCAATCGTAATACTAACCCAAAACACGATCTTATTTTTAATAGTCTTAAAAGTCACGTTATTACACTGTCCTTTAACTTTAAATGTATTTGATCACTTTCTGCCAAGCCTATTTTGTCTGGTGCTGGTAGATAAGCCTTTTGAAACATTTCACATAATTATCTAAGGGCCATTGCAGAAAACATTTCGGTCTGTGATATAATGGCACATAATGCGATGCATTATTTAGACAAACAAAAACGTGCCCTTTAAAAAAAAAAAAGCAAAAAAAAAATAGGCCGTTGTGTATATTAACAATTGCAATGGTCGGTAAATAAACTGACATCAAATAGCATTTAAAAGGTGAATTTGACGGGTTAAAAGCGGCATCATTTCTCCCGAATGGAGGCCTCGCATCCGTTCTAATAGCCCTCCGAGCCAATACAGCGAATAGCGTGCGAATAGCGTGCGAACGCATAATAATCCCAAAGAATGCCGCTCAACTATAAAAGATAATAAAATAAAGCGAGCCACCGACGATGGGACGGACGGACGGACGGGAGAGCGCCCGTTTTGGAACTGGAGCACTTACCGTTGGGAGTGCTGCTGTTGATGCTACCGACTAAGTGGAGCCATTTTGTGAGTGGCTCATCCATAGCTGACGTTTTCTTTTCTTTTTTTTTTTTTTTTTTTTTTTAGACTTCCAGTGTGTGTTTCGTGCGTGCTTGTCCGTATACTGTAAATGTGTGCGTGCGTGCGTGCGTGCATTCCGCGCGGTAACCAACGCGCGCTCGCTTGCTCGCTCGGCGGAACTCGGGCCGGCAATGTGGCCGAGGGAGATAAGCGCATGGCGGCGGCCTCTTCATTCGCGATAAGCCTCCCCTAAGGCCATTATTTATGAAATGATTCATTATTATTTGCCTGTCGTGGGGGGGGGGGGGGGGGGGGGGGGGGCTGTATAGGCGTTGGGAGGGAGGTGGGGCATCGTCAGGCGGGATACTGTAACAGCGGTGGCAATGGAGGTGTTCCATTTCTTTTTTTTTTCCAATGGAAAAGAAACAAAAGCACAGTTGAAGCTTTTGACCGAATTGTCTTTATTTGTCATGATAGGTTCCCCAAAAGACTTTATCCCTTTTTCCCCCTCAACCTAAAAAGATCAAAATGTCTTTTATTCCATATCCCATGATGAAGGTCTAATTATGCAGAGATAATCCTTAATGGCCAATTGACACCGTTTTTTTCAATGATATGAAACATGGAAATAAAGAAAAAAAAAATAAGTCAACCAATTAGGATAACCTCGCATATTGCATATACGCAATCATTGCCATTGTCGACGTAATTTTCATTGGATTTCCCCCCCCCCCCCCCAAAAAAAAAACATCGGTGGATGAGAAAATGGATTGATAAATCAGATTTTTGTTTCTTTTTAAGGAATAATAAAATTAAAAAGGCGTCTCGGTCATGTGCGTGTGTGGGTGTGTGCGTATATACATTATACGCACACAAACATTGTCAATGTAATTTTGATTGGACCCCCCCCCCCCCAAAAAAAACATTAGTGGATGAGAAAATGAATTGATAAATCAGATTTTTGTTTCTTTTTAAGGAATAATAAAATTAAAAAGGCGTCTCGGTCATGTGCGTGTGCGGGTGTGTGTGCGTATATATATTATACGCACACACACATTGGCAATGTAATTTTGATTGGAGCGCTCCAAAAAAAAAAAAAAAGACATCGGTGGATGAAAAAAATGGGTTGATGTATCAGATTTTTGTTTCTTTTTATAGAATAATAAAATTAAAAGGCGCGCGCACACATTTTCAGTCATCATTTTGAGGGCGTCGGCGGGCTAAACAAAACCTAAAAAAATATTCAATTAAACAGGTCCTTTCTGACCATTTTGAAATGCTTCTGATGTCAAATAAATGCTTATTGTGAAGGCCCCCCAGAAAAAAATCGAAATGAAAAAAGTCATTGTGTTGAGGGCCACGGAGCACTGGTGGCGGTTCGGGGGGGGGGGGGACTCGTGGCCAGGGGAGATAAAGTGTGCGGCTATCGGCTTGTGGTCACACACGCACACGCATCAGATAAATAAAGGAGGAGCAGCATTAACGGTGACACGCTATCACGGAGCAGATTTGCAGCAGCTCCCAAATAGCTGCATGCAGGTCGTAACGAATGCCATTAAGAACGGATTTCTGTCTGCTAATTTAATGCAATAAAACGTGCACGGTTGCTCCAATTGGTGTGAAGTGCACCACGACGTCGTCAGATTGCTATCAGTGTTTTATGGATTGTTTCTTATATGTTCAGACGGCGTCAAGGGTCAGTCACGATGTCTGCCGCACGGATGAGGCTTAGTGCAGTCACGACACGGCACGACACGGCACGACACGACACGACACGACACCACACGACACGACAGGACGGCAGCCCTCTTGCAGTCATCCATCCATCCATCCATCCATCCATCCATCCATCCATCCATCCATCCATCCATCCATCCATCCATCCATCCATCCATCCATCCATCCATCCATCCATCCATCCATCCATCCATCCATCCATCCATCCATCCATCCATCCGTCAATCCATCCATCCAGTCACGAGCGTCATCCTGCAATGCTGCATGTTCGAACGTAAGGAGCCACGCATCTGCATCAATCGTCTCATTAGTCTCTTTCCCAACTTTGATTGAACCTGCACAGGACACATTTCATTTGAAAACATTGCTTGGGTGCCTTTTACTTTCGAACTTCCTGGTGGGTGGAAGTTTTATTTTGAAGAATGGCTATTTTGGCTAAGATTCATTCACAGACGACAAACACAACCATTTAGACATACTTTAGGCATAGCTGACGGACATCGCTCAAACTGTAAATTTGGTTCAAAATCATTTGGTTGTGTTCCTGTATTTCATTTTGCAGCGAAATGTCATGTCATGAAATTGTAATATCAAGACCCTAGGTAACTATAAATCAAGTGTGGCAGAATGCTTGTGCTTGCCAAATAATGAGCAGATGCTGCAGGAAACCTTTGCAAGTCATTGCTGTTTATTAACGATTCATGGTTGTAGTCCATATTTGGATAACCATTATTAGGGTAGCCTAACTGTAGACAAAGTTATACACTTCAAGGTGTTTCTAGACATTTTGCATAATGTCAGATTGTGGATCAAACGGTTACATTGGATCACAATATATTGAGCATACCATACTCTGTTCAGTAAAGTATTCCTGAACATGAAATATGACAAAAATATAGCTGCTGCTGCTGCTACATTGAAATATTGATATGGCGTTGGCCATCATCATCTTCATCATCCTCATCCCTGCAAGTTAATGTCTGGCCCTGCTGGTGAAGTGTGAAAATAAACAAAGCCCACATATCAATATAACACACAATACTGCACAGTGAACCACCAAGCACTGCCAATAGTTGAGGCCACCACCAAAGATTGATACTCGCCATCAGTTGGTGGCAAAGCACTCGTGAAGCTTGAAGTCAATTCAACCTATTTCCTTGGCACAAAGATACCACAAGATGGCACTAAAGTCGTACTTTCGTCATACATAGAAGTGATGCTGTTGTCTGTTGCCCTCATTCAGCGTGGGCTACGTCGAGCCGGCATGATCCGTAGAGAAGCCACGCTTTCCCGTGTCATGAGCCGGGTCACCTGGTCCAGACTGAGTCCTGCCACCACTTCCCCATTCACCTGAATAATCTCATCACCCACGCCCAGGAGACCCACGTAAGGAACGTCACCAGTTCCGTCGCCCACTTTCTCCACATAAACGCCTGCGAGAACACAATGAGAGCTTTGCAGGGTTGCCCATCCCCCGTCTGTACATTGCACACCATACCTGTGTCAGGTCTGCCTTTGCCCCTTGAGATGACGAAACCAAAAGGACCATTTGGGGGTCTGATAAGCTCGAGGAGAAGAGACCCGTCCGGAAAGGCCTGAGAAACCCTCCCGGCTGGCCGCAGCACCCTGGATGGCATGACGTCTTCAACGCTCAGGGTCCGGTGGAGTTCCAGATGAGGACTGTCAGGACTTTGGGCAGAACAAGTATTTCTTTCACTGACCACCAAGGTCCGCTTCACGCCACGTGCCTAGCCTCTGGAAATGGACTTACCTTGGCGCTAGGCCATAAGGTATGCGCACCTCACCCAGAATGGTTGTACGCTCTGTTCTCCTCTCCAAACTCTGCACGGAGGAGGCTTTACGTAGTTGGGCCAGTGGCAGGGCCTAGAGACAAAAAGGCAAGCTTAGAAATGGTGCACTTCAACATGGACAGAACTCTATTCTTTATGTCATTGTGTTTTTCTAGCCAGGTAGAGGAGCACCAAACCAAACCGTGTGCAGGGTCTGCAGAGAGGGCGTCCTCTGTATCCGAACGCTGGGATGCGGTCTGCGTGTGGGGCTCGGCGAACTTGCGTTGGACCTGCTGGCGGCGGGAATGCTGAGCTGTTCCATGCTACTGGAACGGCTTCCCTTCACAAGTCTGCCCACGCTGTTCAGGCCGATGGAGGAAAAGAAGCGACGCAAGAAAAGCTTTGGTCGACCGTCCGGCTTCCTGGAAAGAAAGAAAAGAAGAAAAAGCACAGGTACACAAATGATATTATACAAAGCTTAAGTGACAATATAGAAAACACGGGAAACATCTCTAAAGGGCTACCATTTGAGAGACGAAACATTTTGTCAAGTTTGAAAAGTCATCATTTGTGGTGACAAAAAAATGCAACTGCATTTCCTTTCCACAAGAGAGCAGCCTTGCTTTGAACATTCCACCCCACAATGCCATCCTGTTCATTGTGTGCCATGGTTGTAATCCCCTGTGGAGCAGCTTTGGGAATGCTGTCAGTGTGGGGGGTTAGTATTAAGTATGATCAGTATTAAGTCCTCCACACTGACTCCCAAATGGAATGAGCATTCAACTTGTTCTTCCTCTTTTACAAAATGGAAGGCAGGTTGTGCGTTCAAATCAAAGTTATGACAAAAGAACGTCGTGGTCTCGGCTCACCTGGATCCATCCGAGTTGTCCTCCCATACGGCCTCGGCTTTCAGATGCTCGGCTCTCAACAGCTCAGCTCTGAGATCCTCGGCCCGAGACGAGACCGCGCTGCGCATAGCGGGGTGGAACTCGGACCCAGCTCCCGCCGTGTCTGTCGCCACTGGTCGAAGGATAGGATAAGATTGGATGCGTTTCGTGATGCCGTGCTTAATGCCTTAAGAATACTGTAGGTTGTTTTTGCTTTTTTCTGAAAGCCACATGTCCCTCCCCTACCATTAGTGCATAGTGTGTCACTAGGCACTAAAAGTTCCAAACTAGTCCATCTCGTTTGGGCGCACTCACCCGCTCCATCCGAAGCGGCGTTCCAGACGTCGGCAGCTGGCACGTCCGGGTTGAGACGAGCAGGGGAGTACCTCAGCGTGGAAGGCCGGATGCACGCTGCCGCCGGCTCGCTTATCGCGAGGGACGCCTGCATCGACGAGGCAGGCGACTCCCTCCGGACCTCTGGCCGGTCCAAATGCTGAGGCCCGACTTCACTTCCCTGGTCGGACGCCGTCTGGAACTGCACGGTGGACTGAGCGGCAGCAGAGCGATTCCTGGAGCTTGACTTGAGAGCAGATTTGATAGGCAGGGTGGGCACTTCCCTTGCTCCGCCCGCTACGAAGGAAACGCCTCTGCTCAGGTTGACTCTATTCCTGGGATTGGAGTTCCGCCTCTGGGCCCAGGACGGACCGTAGGGCCCGTTGCCGGACTCCAGTCGGCTTTCTCCTTTCCTGCTCCTTCTCCTCAGCTTCCCAAAACCGGATGATTTCCAGCCTGTGCTTCTTTCTTTGCTCTCCCCCAGAACAAAGGCACCCGCAAAGGTGACCGTCAGAGGAGCCTTGGGACGGCTGCTGACTTCCGCTTTGCTGGGAGGCACCCAGCAAGGAACCGGTCTGCCCCTCGCGTCCTCCGGGTTGGTGCTCTGCTGTAACTCGATGATCTGCGAGGAGACGGGCTGAGACTCCCTCACCACAGAACCGCAGGCCTGGCATTTCTTCACCAGGACTACGATCTCTCGAATCACCGTGGTGCTTTCGGTGCCGACAAGCGTCTCTTGCTTCTGGAGAGCAGGCGCGGAGACGCTCCTGTGGCTCCGACTCCTCTCGGAACCACTCCTGCTGGAATCTATGTTACTGTCCCTGTTTTTGGACTTTGGCACGGCAGGTCGCCCGCGCTGTCGCACCCTGTCCAAATAGCGAGACTCGGCTTCTCTCTCCGACTCGTCCTCAAAGCGGACCCGAGTGGGCGAGCAGCCATAGCGCCTGGATCCGGCCAGCCAATCCCCGGGGGAGGCGTCTCCTTGCTCAGGGGCGAGGAGGGGAGCAGACGCACTTTGGGCAGCTTGATTGGCTTTGGGATTGTGAGCCTCAACTTGCTGCTTCCCTCTGCAATATATAGACCTGATGCGGATGATCCCAAATGCAACCATTTCCAGGATAGAAAGTGAACTTACACAGCCGCTCTGTGATCAGAGTGGGAGCATCTGCCGGGGTGGTCACCTTTAACCGGGTTGGAGCGAGCCTTGAGGCGCGCTCGCTCCAGGAGACGCTTGGCTTGCTCGTGCCTCGGACTCAGAGGGAGTTCATCGCTGATTACCAGGAGAGATCTAAACATCCGCGTTCGGGACATACGTATAAGCCGTCGTCGGTCAGGAGGGAAAAGTCTGACCGCGTCCATTCCCGCGTATCGACTTAAGGAAGACCGAATTGAGCTGGCCGAATCCGTCTTATGCAATCATAGATAGGCCGGGGTGTGGCACTGGCGTAAAGCGGCAAAGCGACACGTCATCCATCCATCCATCCATCCATCCATCCATCCATCCATCCATCCATCCATCCATCCATCCATCCATCCATCCATCCATCCATCCATCCATCCATCCATCCATCCATCCATCCATCCATCCATCCATCCATCCATCCATCCATCCATCCATCCATCCATCCATCCATCCATCCATCCATCCATCCATCCATCCATCCCTCCGACTAAGCTGCTCTGCATTATGCTCCATCGTCTGTACTCGTCTTTTAAGCCGGCCGGCCAGTCGTTAAAGATAGCATGATACGCTCGTCATGTGGATTATCCTTGTCATCGTGGACGCACTGGGAGCAAGAACATACTGTTTTGCGCTAGATGAAAGTTTGGCATGTCAATGTTTTCAAACATGGGATGGCCTGTTTTGGTTGACCATCTGTTCCAGTCCACGGGTTCTAATCGCCATCATAATAATAATACCCACTTTAATCATGATAATGGCTGCAAAATGTCACCTTCATTGGAATTGGAATGAGTTGAGTAGTCAAATATGGTGACATTTCTCCAAATGATTTCCAGGACTACTTCACCTACTACTCACCTCAAATAGGGCTCCAGTTCCTGAAGCGTGACAAAGTCTTCTAAAGTGCCATGGGCTCCCTGATCTGCCACAAAAATACAGGAAGAAATTTGAGGCAAATGCCAGCATTTGATTGGCTTGTTTGTGTATCCCATTCTGCCTTGGACTAAACATTCACATCTCGCACATCTGCTCAATTGGAAACGTGCTAGGTGACATGACAATGCTAAACAGGATTTGAAAATGTTGTCATGAATTGGGAAAGCAAGTTGTCAAGACATCATCTTTGACATGCTTTTCCCTGCAGGCGTACCTTGATCATCCACGCTGTCTTTGGCATCTTCATCTCTGCATTCTTCTTTGCACTTTTCTTTCAATTTCTCATCAGCTCTTGGCCTGACTTTGTCATCAGCGCCTGCTAAATGCTGCTTGTCCGCATTTGCCACAATGTCTCCCTGGCCTTCCGACTTGTCCTCCCCTTGAGTGAAGGATAAAGCCGAGGCAACGTTATGGGGATCCACGTTGTTGAGAAGCAACGTCTCCGGCCGGGCCACCCTCCAGAAGCCCTTTGGGGGTGCCCAGTGTCTGATTGTGGTGGGGGGAGGTGTTTTGGGGCTCGGGGGTGAGATGGAGCAGGAGAGCACAGGTGGCCGAGGAGGTGCCACGGGGTCTTTTGTCGCCCTACCGTTTTCAGGTAGAGATGCAGAGGGGGGAGAAGGATGCATTTCCGTCGCTTGGTCTTCTCGGAGCTGCGCCGGTGTGTCCGGCGGCGGACTGTGGATCTCTAATCTGACTTGCACCTCGACATCCTCCCTCTTCTCCTCTTCGTCACTGCTGCTCAGTGTACCCAACTGGCAGCAAGTAGCAGTGACTTGACCTTTCCCCGTAGGCTGCAGCCCGAAGGGGACGTCCGGCAGCTCGTCGCCGTCCAATTTCCCCCTCCCACTCACGGGAGAGCATGGCAGGAAAGCTGAGCCCGGGGGTAAATCAGGGACAGATTTCGTTTGAATTGCCCCCGCCACCTTCTCGTGCTCCATTGGCCGCTCATGCGCGAGGTAGTCGTCCACTTGTGCGCTGCGCAGATCAAAGAAAAAATATCACCAAACGACAACTTCCTTTCCGATAGGCACGGTGAAGAGATATGAAACATGGATTCAGTCACGTTGCTTCATCCACTGATTACTTTGCGGGATAATCCTTTGGAATGAGAATAAGCAAGTGCTGCATGCAATTGAGCCTCTTCACCAACAAGCAGTCCCGCCGAGATCAAAATGGAATGAAGTCATCGTGCACAATATTTATTTACAACCCTGCATAACATTGGAACAAAGTAGCGATTGTTGTTTTTTTCAAATGAGGGAAATTACCGTAATTTTCTGTTAGCGTTGCACTAAGATCTCCAAGAGTGAATTGCCAAAACATCCCTCCAATGTTTCTTCCACTTCCATGAAGTGCATCCAGGTCGTTCCCTTTGGCGTGATTTGCGCCCACAAATGATCACAGTAGGAATACAGTCGAGCAAAAAAAAAAAAACCTGAACGAAAATCTGCTTAAATTTCGCCCTTGCCTCGCGTAGCAGCTTTTCCGAGTGAAGCTCCTCTTTACTGTTGCGTAACGCGCGATCCGCACATTGATATGTCAATGAGGAGGATTAAATAAGAAAAAGAGGGCAGAGGGTGCACCATGAACCTAAATGGTATTAAATCATCGAGAAATAAGATGACACAAGAGTGCGTGTGTCTTATTCGTCACAACATCCATCCATCCGTCCATCCATTCTGCCGCTTTCCTATTTTCATGTCATGCGAGCGCGCACGCACGCACGCAAACACACACACGCCCGTGCATGCGTGTACGTGCGCGTCTCCAGATGGGATTTATTTTGGTCCTTTCGCGAGTGCACGTGTAGCTCCTCGCCGCAAGAGAGAGCCCTCGTCTGGTTCACGCGCTCCTCACGCACGCGCCCCAGCTAGCTGTAACCGGCTAGCCCCGTCTGGTCTCGCCCCGTAGAGTTGACACCCTTCCCCGACAACCCCCCCTCGGCAGCGGCTGCGCTGTACAGTCGACATGGCAAGGAAATATCGCATTTTCTTAACCAGAGATGGACATCTTCCAAGTCGTTCGGAATGAGTGAGTAACGACGCCGTTGGAGAGAACATTTGTGCCGTCCGGTTGAAGCCGAATGTTTTGTTTTAGTGGCATTTACGATGCTTAGCTCGGAACACTAGCCTGGGTTTGTTCGTTAGCATGTTAGCATTGCTCGTCTCCAGCCAAGCACTTGGTACAAGTATTTTGCATTCACAGCTTCTGCAAAACGTGATTTAAGCACTCACCCGCCGTTTGGCTAAAGTGATGATGTAATAGCCAGAAGACAATTTAAGCAATTTCCGATGTTTTGGTTGACCAATGTTACATAATCTCCCGAGCCTCACTAGTTTTCGTTTCGTTCATAGTGTTCTTGATTAATACTCGCTCACGGTCTATAAAGACGGGCTATATCCCTGGAAATGTTCAGAAAATGTCCGTGTGGCGAACCTTTGTTGATCTATTTAAGCTTGGACATGAGTTAAATTGTAAATTGGCAGGCACGACGTTGTCTCACTCGCTAGCTAGCTAGCGAGCAAGCTCGCTTGCTTAGCCACCCATAGCCGGACGGTGCTAACAAGTCAGCTTGTAAATCAGCTGAGTGCGAGCGAGCGAGCGAGCTTTCTTTCTGTTACCCACCCGGTACGTATGACACGATAGTTACGACAGCAGACATCTGGAGCCTACAATCAAAGAATGCTTGCGGCTTAATGCTACTTTAATTCTAATGGCAAACGTCAGCGTCACAACAAGTTCGGGATAGCGTAGAGAGGCTATTAGCTAATTCAAGCACCCTTTGTCCATAGCCTCAGTGGCGAGCTGCACGATTAAGTAGGCCACATAGGCAGTTGTTTTGGGCTTGTTTGCTCCAAACCACATCGACAGTTCCTCACAATTCTTCGGACTTGCATTTGGGATACTTGACTACCTCTGGCGTTTTCTCTGGATGTTGTTGTAAATCCTCCATACGTCAATATAGCGTTAAAATAGGGCAAGGCTTTGCAAATTAAATGTTGTTGTAAGTATGACTGTTATGTGACATTATTTGAATGCATTGCAGTGTTTGCTGACATTAAAATGTCTTTTGTTTTGTTTGTCACCCCCCCTCTCTCCAGTATTCATCGTGTGATGTGACCCAAAATCCACAATGTGTGAGGACATTTAGTTCGGAAGAAAACAATTCTTGATTCCAGTGGAATCTTTCATATATTATTATTATTATTATTCTATTCTTTTTCTGTCATAGTTTATACACCTTTGCACGCACTAGTCCCCACTCACCCACCCACATATAATCATCATCATGCCAGTTCAAGCGCCACAGTGGACAGAGTTCCTGCTCTGTCCCATCTGTACACAGACATTTGAGGAGACGGTTCGGCGGCCCATCAGTTTGGGCTGCGGACACACCGTCTGCAAGATGTGTCTGAACAAGCTGCACCGCAAGGCCTGTCCCTTCGACCAGACGGCCATCAGCACGGACATCGAGCAGCTGCCGGTCAACACAGCCCTGCTGCAACTGGTGGGAGGCCAGGTGGGGCACCTTTCCTTTTTACATTCGGAACGTCTCAAGTGCAAATGTCCCCAAAAGTGCAGCGCTTCCTTTGGAGTGGGGCTGAAGATGTTTAATGCACAAGGACCTATGTGGACGTAAATCATTGAAACTTGAGCTAGCAGGCTGTTAAGGTAGCAGGCTGTTAGCTCCTGTGGTCTGTGGCCCGCAGACGTATTTGAGCTTCAATCGACTTCAGAGCTTCCACTGCAATGAAATGTGAAAAGCCAGATGACCTTCTTAACAAGAGTCCCCCAATAGTTGCTGAATGTGTTGTTTGAATGATAGCTCCTTTTTTTAACCAAGCGTTTGCTTAGTGAGAATTATGCAAGGTGGTGTTTTCATAGTTGGGTGTGTCTCATTTCACGTTCTGGTTGTCGATCCTCAAATCATGCATGTTAGGTTCATGGACATGGTCTGCAATTGGCCGGTAACCAATCCAATTTGTACTCCGCCTCTCACTTTAAGTCAGCAGCGATAGGATTGGGCTCACCCATGACCTTAATGAGGATAAGTGCTGTAAAACACAGACCGGATGGATATTTTCATATGCCAACGGAGGATGGATATATTTAGTACATTCTAATTTGGGTGGGCCATGAATTGGGAAATGGCAGTGCAATAAAGGAACAGCTAAAAATAGAAATGGTTCCCAGATATTTATATCATGTTTGGTAATGCGTGATGACATTCAAAGAGCCGTGCATGTGACCAAGGCACGTTCCGCTTCCGCTGATGACTGAAGCTTTTTCCTTCAACTCCTGTTGTGTGCAGGTTCCTAAGGCCCAACCAGTGGCCTTGATTAGCAGTCCTGAGGACTCGCAGCATTATGAGGAGGCCAGGCAATGTGTGGAGGAGCTGGCCCTCTACCTGAAACCCCTCAGCAACACACGAGGTGCTTCCAAACTCAAAACACCTTCTTATCTGCTTGCTCATTTTTTATGCCCAATACTCGGTGGATCTATTGTGGGCCCGCCCGCAGCGTCCAAAAATAAAAGCAATATTGGATAATCACCAGTGGGCAACACATTGAGAATTTACCAAGGTGGTTGAGTCGCATGCCTGCCCGCTTACTCATGTCGATAAGTGCAGGTGATGAGTGCATTTTTTTTTTCTTTTCTTTTTTTCTTCTTTCCCTTCGACATCCTTATTGCCCTGTCTTGGCACAGGCCGACATCATGGCCGTGTGGTTTGTGATGAGATCATTATGGACAAGTCATTCAGAGCGTGTGCTATGATTCCACTCAAACACAGCTACTAACACTGATGATGTAATGGCCGGCAGCGATCTGCGTGTTGATCGTAGTTGGCCTCCTTGCGTTGCAAAGCGACAAACCCCTTGCTGTCAGAAACATAATGGGGATTTTCCTCCATTTGCTCGCTAATCAGAATGACTGTTTGAAGTGACTGAAATTTGAAAACGTTTATCCAATGACTTTAATGGCCCTGTAAAACCTGAGGAACCGCTATTTGTGGTTCACCTGTGAGAGAGCTCTTTTTGGATTTAAAAAAAAACAAAACATGTACGAGGAACAAAGCATTCAATGTCACAAACAACAACTTGACTGGTTTCTTTAGCAGAGCACCAGCAAAACTGGCATTGAGGCACCTTGAGCTTTAACACAGAACCCGGGCATCACAATATTGGGGGATGTCAACAGCAGCATGTGTCATGCATGTTTTTTGCGTAATCCGCAGCAAGCATCTTGTTTGGATTTACCTCACCATCTTGGCATGCGGAAGTCATTAACGTTAAGTCTTTGTAATGGGCTATGTTGCTTGTTTAAAACGTGTGCAGTGCATAACGTCACCCAAAAATGTCAATTGGAAAGAGAGTGCAAACTATGAGGGCAAAAGAGTTTAGTTTTTCTTGTGGCATCTTAGAGCACAGTTGAAAGAGTACTTATTGGGCTCCAGAGAAAGTCAATAAGCAACTACGTCAGGCTTTCGATTTCTAATCGGCGATTCATCTCTTGGCCTGATACCTCACCAGGAGTCGGTCTGAGTAGCACAGCCCAAAGTATGCTGAGTCGACCCATGCAGAGGAAACTGGTCACTCTGGTCCACTGCCAGCTCGTGGAGGAGGAAGGCCGCGTGCGGGCCATGAGGGCCGCCCGCTCCCTGGGCGAGCGAACCGTCACGGAGCTCATCTTGCAGCACCAGAACCCCCAGCAGTTGTCCTCCAATCTGTGGGCTGCCGTCCGTGCGCGCGGGTGCCAGTTCCTTGGCCCAGGTATCTTGCTTCCTCACACTGCCGCACCATCCCAAAAGCCACGCTGACTTAACTCGGGCCTGATTTGAATGGTTTCCCATAGCGATGCAAGAAGAGGCCCTGAAACTGGTCCTTCTCGCACTAGAGGACGGCTCGGCTCTGTCCAGGAAGGTTTTGGTTCTCTTTGTGGTCCAGCGGCTGGAACCTCGCTTTCCGCAGGCCTCCAAGACGAGCATAGGTCATGTGGTGCAGCTTCTCTACAGGGCCTCCTGCTTCAAGGTGCGTCAGAGGAACTGAGTGGCATTTCATCCGAAATATCCGTTTTTATTTTCAAACATGACTCTTTGGTTTAGTGCCATAACTGTGGCATTGTGGAAAATGTTCTTCTCTGCCTGCTCAGGTGACCAAACGTGATGAAGATTCATCCCTCATGCAACTGAAGGAGGAGTTCCGCACTTACGAGGCTCTGCGGCGTGAGCACGACTCTCAGATTGTGCAAATTGCCATGGAGGGCGGCTTGCGCATCGCACCCGACCAATGGTCTTCTCTCTTGTATGGGGATCAGTCCCACAAGTCACACATGCAGTCCATCATAGATAAGGTGCGTTTGCTTGTGGTGGGTGGATGGACGTCTGTCATCCAATACTGCACATTTTCCCCTTCTTGGTATTTTTTGTGTTAGCACGCGTTAGCATGTTTTCTCCACTTTACGGCACTGAACATATTTGCAATTTACAACCCGTGCGTGTACCGGCTACACCAAGCATGAAAGCCCTGACGCGTTGACTCCCTGTGACCTACTTAGCTGCAGACCCCAGCATCCTTTGCCCAGAGCGTCCAAGAGCTCACAATCGCCCTGCAGAGGACCGGCGACCCAGCTAACCTTAACAGGCTGCGGCCTCATCTGGAACTGCTCGCCAACATCGATCCCAGCCCCGGTAAGCAAAAGTAGTAGCAAGACTCAAAGATGGCCGCCGAGCTGTGAGCCCAATTATTTGGAATTGCTCAGGTATGAAATTGAAATATTGAAACCCAATTCCTGCCCGGTTTGCTCATTTCTCACCCAGACGCTCCCCCGCCCACCTGGGAGCAGCTGGAGAAGGGCTTGGTGGCGGTGAAGACGGTTGTGCATGGCCTAGTGGACTTCATCCAGAACCACAGCAAGAAAGGGGCTGACCCTCAACAGGTAGTGTGATTCTTTTTTTTCTTTTTCTTTACTGCATACGTAGGTTGGTTTCCATGCTTAGTAAGAAGAATCAAATGTGTTTGTAGCCTCCACAGCACAGCAAGTACAAGACGTACATGTGTCGTGACATGAAACTGAAAGGAGGCTGTCCCCGCGGAGCGAGCTGCACCTTTGCTCACTCTCAGGAAGAGCTGGAGAAGTCCGTCTCGATTCACTTCATATTCCATGCGCTTGCTTTCCATCTCTCCATAGAGAGCAGTATTGAAAGGGCGCCCAATGTTTTGTAGGTATCGAAAGATGAATAAGCGCTTGGCCGCTCGCCTGCCCGGTTCAGGCGGGCCCGAAGAAGGCCTTCCCCTGGACGTGTCCGTGACCAGGAAGCCTTCGCCCCTCACCAACGGGAGCGTTGCGCCCAACCTGCCTCAGCTCATCGCGCGCGGCGCAGACACAGTCCCGTACGAATTGCTGCGGAAGCCCCTCAAGATGGACGGAGGGAGCTCTAGTGCCCCGGGATCACCACCTGACCTGTGAGTAGACCATATGGCAGTGCCACAAGATGATGTTATTGACCTTTCTTACAAACACAGCAGTGTTGGGGTATTGACTGACGGACTGACTATTAAGATTTGGTGCATTTCTTTTCAACGTAGCCTGGACCCCATGCCCAAGACTGGTATGCCTCTGCCACCTCATGCCCTGGCTCACCCACGGATGCCTTCAGATCATCTCTCCGGCGTGAAGCAAATGCCTGTAGCCCGAGGCTCGCCCATGTACCCCCAGCAGCAGCAGCAGCTCCCCGAGATGTTTTACTCCGACACGCGCCCGCCACCTTCCGCTTCCCAGTATGAGCCATCGCAGTATCCTCCAGGTACACTTGAGCTAAACAGGCCACTGTGAGTGATGTGTGTCGCTTTGTCGCTCCTGGGATTTGACTTTTCTTTTCCTCGTCGTTAGGGTACCCCTACCAGCAGCCACCACAGTATGTTTCTCGGGATTACATCCGTAACCCTCCGCCCTCGAGCGAGTCAGGACCCCCTTACCACGACCCATACCCTGGTTACGGGCCATCGGAGCGCCCTTACCAGGCTCCTCACTCGGGTCCTCCCTTTTCGTACCCTCACCCATCGCACTATGAACGTGTACGTCACGGGACCTACGCTGGGCCGCCTCCGCCGCCTCCTCCGCAGCCTTACCTGTCACCGAGGGATGGTCTGGTCAGGATAAGCTCTACTACGCCGTTGGATGTTCCCCCGCAGTCAGCCGGACAGGCTACCTCCATGTACCACCACCCAGAGCCCAGTGTGCGCGATCGATACCCACCGGAAGGCTACTACCCATCAGGAGCTCAATCGCAACCCATGAGGACTTGTGTCAGGGTGAGCCATTTTCAATCATTTGTTGATACCCATGCACCCCTGCGTGGCTGCCTGCCTGCGTGGCTGCCTGCCTGTGTGGCTGCCTGCCTGCTTGGCTGCCTGCCTGCCTGCGTGGCTGCCTGCGTGGCTGCCTGCGTGGCTGCCTGCGTGGCTGCCTGCCTGCTGTATCCTGGCTCATTAGTAAGATTTGATCTTATGCGATGTCTCATGCCACCCCACCAGGCCCTGCCATGTCCAACAGTACTTCAACTTTATGGTTGCACACTTGGGGTGTTCAAACTAAGTGTGATTTGAAAGTTAATAAATCATCTGAATAATTTAAAATTCTCAGAACTTCAGCCTTGCAACACATATTCTTTTTTTAATTTTTTTATAGTCCTCCGTGAAAAAGCAAATAGGTTCTCTTGGTGGATTTCTTCACTCTCATCTTTCAATGCAGTCATTCACCATTCGGAGCAGTTCAGCACCTTCATCTTTTGTTGCATGTTCCCAGGCTTCGTATGCCGGCTCCCAGCCCAGTCTGGACTATCTCCACCGCCGTCGCCTGGAGCTCCTCTCCCAGCTGGAGGAAAGGAAAGTTATTTCTCCACCGCCATTTGCAGCCTCCCCTACTCTCTCGCATCCGTTTCCAAGCGACTATCCTCCTGAGGTTAGCACCGTGGCAATTTGCGAGAATGTTCCAGTCAATTAGGTCACCGTTCAATCAATGTGCAATTTGTACGCCCGCAGTATGGCGACGAGAGTACCAACAGCATCGGGAAATGCAGAGAGCCAGACTACGCCGGCCAATACTCTCCATGGTCGTGCGATACCATTAGCTCCTACATCGGCACCAAGGATGCCAAACCCAAAGATGTTCTGGCTCCCGGTGCCATGGACATGATGGTGAGTTGAGACGACAAACGAAATAAAACAAACTTAACTCATTTTCACGTCTTCTGTCAGAATGTGGACGCTAAGGTTCTGAGGGAACCGTCGCTGGAGGCCCCCCGGAGGGGTGCAGAAGTAAAGGACGACGACCCCATTATCCCGTTTGGTCCCCAGCCCACAGTGTCGCGCTTTGGCGCCATCTCCCGTACCTCCAAGACGGGTTACCAGACCGGCCCTGTCCAAGCTATGGTCTCCACCCCACAGAACCCAAACTCTAAACACATGTCCATGGCCGGTACAAAAAAAATCAGTCGTCTCTCAGCACGCGTTTGTTTACGTCAACCACAGTTTGACTTTGAATTTCTATTCCATCAGAATACATGTATGGAAGTCATGCGGGTTGGGGCGGAGCTTCGTACCCCTCCCACCAGACAGCCCAGGAAAGAGAACAGTTAAAGATTGAGCTGCAGCAGGTCAACCAGCAGATCAACCAACAGACACAGATGCAAAGCATTGAGGTACGAGGCTTTTTTTTTTTTTACCCCCTTCCTTTCCTTTAGATTGTCACATGGAGCTTTTCCTCGATGACTAACAAGTTTTTTTTCTTCAGTGAAGACTTAAATCAATTGACATTTGAAATGGTTTCCTCCTTGTGTTCACAGTCTGCCAGTAACCTGCTGCAGAGAGAGACCAGTGCTTTAGCAGGCCCGCCAGTGAGCAGCAGCCAAGTTCAGGCTGCCGCTGTGCAGTCGCAACAGTCCCTCAAGTGGCCAACGGGGGGCGCCAGTGCTGCAGCGGCAGTCTCCAGTGAACAGCTAAGCCTGGAGCTCCACCAGGTGGAGAGAGAGATTGGAAAACGCACTCGCGAAATGGCGATGGTGAGGTTACCTTCGATTCCGATTCGGTCGAGCACAGCAGTCGTGATGACTGCAAAACCAAATTTCATTGACACAGCGAGACATTTTCTTTTCAAACACAGGAGAACCAAGTCGCCCACGAGGTTCAGCAGTACAAGATGAAATCGGCTGAGAATGGACAACCAGAGCACAAGACCCAGCTGGAAGAAATCTCCCTTGCTCTCGGGTAAGTTCAAGCGCAAAATTGTTGTCTCCGAGTGGTGTCTCTTGTCAAGTTTTTTTTTTTTTTTTTTTATGTTGTTTTTTTTCGGGGTGTCTGTGCAGTGAGGTGTCAAACGGCTCCAGTAGTCTCCAAGAAGGTGCAGTGGGCGGGTCCATGCTGTCACTGACAAACAAGACGTCAACGTTGAGCCTGTGTTCTGACCCAGTCGGGACGAGCTCAGAAATGCAGAAGAACGGGGTTGTCCATTCCTGCTCTTAAGCAGTACACACTTGCACACACTTGCACACACTTGCACACACTTGCACACACTTGCACACACTTGCACACACACACACACACACACACACACACACACACACACACACACACACACACACACACACACACACACACACACACACACAAACACACACGCTCTGTTGAAAAGCATGCACCAGGCATACATACACATTCTATTTAGAAGATGAGCAGTATCTGCCGTGATATGAATTTTCTTTCTTTTTGTTCTGTGAATGAGCTTTTTTTTTTTATTTTATTTTTTAATTGACTTTCCTTGCCTGGAAACCATGGCATAAGATAACATTTCTTTGTGTGTGTTTTCGTTGTTCCTTCTCTCTCTCCTCCCCCCCTTGGATTCTAGACTTAACAAGGCTCACATTCAGGAAGAGGAACAGGGTGGTGATGGTGACAGTACCACTAAAAAGGGATTCACTCCTCCCCCTCTGCCCCTCCCACTCTCAAGATTCATGTCACACGGCGTGCAAAAAAAACAAAAAAAAACGGTTATCGAGGCAAGCGGCCTCCAGAATCTAGTGTCACACTAATGCGCGGAGAAGAGCAGCAGCACGCAAGTTGTCCCTCGCCCCCAGAATCGTAAAAAAAAAAGAAAAGTGCTCGCACAGATCCAGATGGTCTGGGAAGGGAAAGAACGCCACCTGACTGCCACGAGAAGCATGATTTCTTTTATTTTTTTAATGAATGCATTTTTAGGATGGACTACTCGTGCTATGTCTTTTTGCATACTTAACAGCAGTATATTAAATATTTAATGGAAGCATTCTGTTTTAAAGATTGCAACTTTCTTGATAAGGGAATGTGCTTCTTCCTCACCGTGGTCACAATAATGTACTCCACCCAAAAACAAAGTGCTTTGGCTGAATGCACATCTTCAGGGTCAAAAGTCATCTTCCTCCATCAGGGTCAATCTTGACTGATGAGCCTTTCCCTCCTCAGAGCTTCTCGTCTGGCCACTCACAAAAAAATAAATGAATAAATAAAAAGCCTCCCCATTGGGATGATCTCGTCAAGTGGTCGCCTAACTTCTATGAAGTTGCCTTCCCCTTTTTCTCCTTTTTGTTTTGTTTCCATGCTTTACATTACGATTTTGGGGGACAGGGAAGCTGTTGTGTGCGCTCATCAGTAAGTGCCAGGAAATAGTTTTCAGTGTCTTTTAGGAATCATAACACGCTCCAAAACTGTCATCATCGCCACTCGGCGAGTCTCGCTCTCCGTTTACACGTTTACTGCCGACACCCAAAGTTGGAGGTGGACGCCAATGTTTTTGTGTCTGTTCCCGCTGCCCGCCTGCTTGCTTTTAACCCCGCTCGCAAGCGCTACATTTATCGTTTAGGTACACAGCTCACTTATACATACGAGTATGTATACATGCATTCATATACCAAAGCACTATTAACGTGCCACCTCTTATTCTACTCGCTCAACATTTATATTAAATGATCTCTACTTTAGAATCAGCAAGATGTTTATTTTTGTTTGTTTGCTTTGTTTTTTGGTTTTAATTTTCTGTCCACTGGTTGCCAACACAGACGTTATCCTTTCCCAGACGAAGGACTTTCTGTGCGCATTTGACGTGTGTTCACTTTAATCTTTTGTGTTCAAACAAAGATAAGACTATGCTTCCGAAGAAGACAAAATCGATTCTGTAACTTTGCAGGGGGGAGAATTTTTCTTTTGGGAGACTTTAATGGAGCTTTGTGTGTGTGTTGTATTGTAGAAAATATATCTCCACTTTTCCCCCTGCTTTTATTTGCTCTGCCCTCAAATTATGCTGTAATGAATGAGAAAAAAAAAAAACAACAACAACAAAGTGAATCCTGCACCCCCTTAAGAGGATACTCGGGAAGTTGACTTTACAACTGACCTCAGATCCTCCTGTTTTCCAAATATGAAAGCCCAAATGGTATGATAATGCAGCGTCCTAATGACCCTTTTCAAACAGTGCAATACTGCCAAAACAAATTGAGACTTTTGAAAAATGCATATTTTGAAGGAACTATTCTTGTCCAAGTAGGATTTGTAGTTTCTTTTTTTGGCTTTCTACAATAGAATGAATATTGTGACCTGCAAATGAACAGCTCCAAGAATATCACATTTTCTTTTTGTTGTTTTTGCTCTTGAGGTCTTCCTGTCACTTTATTCAAGTGCAAGTCAACCAAAACAATTCTAAATGCTTCAAACACCTTTGAGTTAGGACAATGTCTCATTTGGGGCTTTACTAGATAGCAAGAGATACCGGTTTGATGTTTCTGGGGGGAAACTGCTGTTTACCAATGAGATAATGTAGTTAAAGGCCTCCACTCTCCAACTTTCTGTTTAAACCACTGAGCTCTGTTACTGCTGTTTGAGGCTCGTGTTGTATTTTCCTGACTTTGTGGGTAATGGAATTTGCAAAATTATTCTTATTTTTTTTTATCATAGCGTCCCTTGTAAAAAAAAAAAAAAAACATCAGAAAAATCTCTTAAATTAAGGTACAGGTTTAATTTCAGCAAGGAAAAAAGGTTTTATATGTATATTATACTCCATTAAGGAATGTCTAGAATTATCTTCCTCCAATGTGGATGTAGCCATTACGACGCCATTTTGACTTTGTAAGAGAATTCACTGTGTGAAAATTGGTTTGCATTTTTGTATAATACAATCTGCTTTTTTGTTTGTTTGTTTGTTTGATACGAGCAAGAGGTCAAACTGGAAGTTTGAGGAAGAAAGAAAAAAATTGGATCTGTGAAATTTGACACAAAATGTAACTTATGTACTACAGTGATTTCGAGTTTAGGGGGAAAAGATTAAATGAGATTGCTAACTCTCGAGTGTTGCTCTCTCTCTCTCTCTCTCTCTCTCTTTTTTTTTTCCCTTTACAAATGGTCCAAAAAATATTTCGTAAAGAGAAGTTTGTGTGCAGTATAGATGCATATTTACACAATTGCTTGAGCCAAGGTGAAATATTGAAATGTTAATGTCTCTAATGGATGAGCAGCTTGTGTCTCAGTGAATATAAAGTCAACACACCCGTTCAGATACAGTAATCCCTCATTTTCCGGGGGTGTTATGTTCCAAAACAAACCCATGATAGGCTATTTTTAATTCTACTCATCTTTTTTTTTCAAGTGATTTATGCCTCTAGTATTACAAGCCCCTTGCACCCCCAAATAGTTTCTTATCATTTGTTAGATGAGTAGGACATTCCATTCAAGTTTTATTTTTAACCTTTAATGGAACACCTTAACCAGAATCCCACAGTCAATTTCTAGTGAGTCTATGCAATTTAATGCGACAAACCTTTCTCGTTGGCAACCATGAGGGTGATGCTAATCTTGCGCCTACCTTTCCTTTGATTTCTCAGGGAGGCGCCAACGCCAAGAAGAAGCAGAACCTGGCCGGATGTACTCATGACATTTTACTTTCGTTTTGGACGACAATAACAAGGCAGCGCTTGAATTCAGTGAAATTGCGCCTCTGTCTGAAGATGCCGGATGACAGTTAAGGTAAGAGTTTTCTCTCTCTCACTCGCACACATTCAGTAACTGCAACACGCAAACGACCTTGCGTTGTTAGTTTTAATTGTGGTTAACTTTTTTGGGAGAAAAAACAGTGCATTTGGTAGCAGTTGGAGAGGTCGGAGTGCCCTATTGTCACCAAAAGAAATACTTCACAATAATATGAAAAGCAGATGATTTGGCTTTTTAGCATGTGGATGGAAAAACAATAATACTAGGTGTGAAGTAACATTTATTAAGACCATCCATGTCTGGATAAGAGGCTGTTTGTGTATCCTGGGCGGGAGGGGGGATAATATGGGCCAGGATTCAGTTTTCTGAGGGGATCCCATCCAGTTTTAATTGGGTCCGGGTGGTCCTCCTTTGTCATCCACCTCGGGCCCGCCTCCAGGCCTCGAGCCACCGCCAGGAGTGCGAAAGCTGCGCCACATCTTGACCACAGACTCCCTCTTGCCCCAGAACAGCTTGTGACCGTACGCTCCGTACCAGCTGCACAAAAAAGATATCGTCAGATTTGAAAATGGATCATTATTTGAAATCCATTTCATTTTCATAAGTATTTTTTATGCATGAAACACATTTATATCGGAGTTCTCTAATATGGAGTTTGCAAGTGACTTCAAGCAATTTGATGGGACATGAGTTGTTTGAATTGAAATCATGATTGAGGTAGCTGTGGGGAATTCAATCAATCACAGCACATGATGGCAATTTCCCACCTTCTTGAAATCATATAATGATCTAATCTTCTTGACTTACATGCCAAAGAGAGCGCCACCGAGGTGGGCCGCGTGGTCAAACACCTGCCATCCCAATAGCAAGCCTGCCACATCCACAGCAAGAATAGCTTTCAAAGCCTGAAGAGCAGCAAAATAGAATGGCTCAACTTGCACCAAGCATAGCCATCCACTCGGCCGTCATTTGAGACAGTCACTTATTCATACATTGGACTTTATTCCTCTCACACACACCAATTTGCATCTGCCAAACAATATCTAACAAAGTAGTTGTGTTGATTCAAAACGGAACATTACAAATGATCTCAGGTATTCCACTCACAGTTCCTGCCGTGAGAGTGAGCATAGGGAGGAAAACGATGCTCAGTTTGGCTTCTGGGACTTTGGAACAGACTGCAGCTACCACCGCCATGATTGCACCTGACTGGCAGGGACCAAAAAGCTCCATTTAAAAATAAAAAAAAATTTAAAAAAAAAACATCTCATCTCCTGTGTATCAACTGTTAGTGGAGAAGTAGCTCACCGCTCCTAATGAAGGGAAGATGCGTCCAGAGGTTGTTTTACACACATAGCTGAACATAGTGGAAATAACGCCTGGAGGGAAACAACATGACGTTAATTGCTTCTGCTTGTTACATAACACGGTGCATATTCATGATAAAAGGCCAGATGGCCAAATATAATCAGAAAAGTCCGAATTACACACAGCCAAAATATCATAGTCATCAATCCTTCATAAGAATCAAGCTGAAATAGTCTGCCAAAAGAATCCATTTGACATGGATAAAGTCAAAATATTCAGAGATGGTGCGGGTCAAACAACATTTGCAAAGTCAGAACTATCATCCAAAATATACCAGTGTCAATTGTGAGCTGGATTCATTTGTGATTTGTGAACCATCCCCAGTTTACTTACCAGCTGACATGTAGACGGCGAGAAACTGCTCCCTCCCTAAGATGGAGATGAGCCCCGAGGAAAATGTCCACAGGACATACATGTTGGCCATCAAGTGGAAGATGGAGTAGTGGCTGAATGAGGACAAGACCATGGGAAGGCACTGAGACTCTGCCCGAAACAAAGATGACAAGTTCGCCCCAAAGACTTTTTCATGAGTCCTATTCTCCTTTCAAAAACGGCTGTGATACTCACTGGCGGCGGGGTTCGATGTGAAATATTTCATCATGCTCCTTTGAAGCGAGGGGATCCTCCAGCAACACAGCACCAATGTGTTTGCCACGATTATACCTGCAAAACATTGGCTATAAAAAGTCCACGGATGGATCTCAGAAATGAGGACCAAGGTAAATAAATCATTCCACAACTTGTCCCACCGGTACAAGTCAATTGAAAAGAAAAAGTTTTACTGGTTGGCCCTTTTCCATCCACTCGGTATAGAGTAAACTCACCTATGACTGTTTTCTGGCCTTCGGTGCGTCTGCTCCAGAAGTCGTCCACCACCGACATGAGGATGATGATCTGGCGTTGGAAGGCCGTCAGCTGGCTCCACCAGTCATGCCAGTACGCCATGTCTGTGGAAGCCTAATTTCCCCCAAATATCCTCACAAAGTGAGTCTTTTGTTTTTCGTCATTTTTACAAAAGCTCACCCGTAGCAGTTGATCAGACTCGTCGTTTTCATCCCTTATAGTTCTGACTCTTGGCTTAATGTTGTCGCTTTGCAGGATGGCCGCAGCACCGAAAGAGCAGCCTGTAAACTGATGTGGCGTTAGGACAACTATATCGTGGAGCAAAAAGTCGACACAAGTCTTAATTGGAATGTAAAAAGGTTGTAATATATAGTCCTAGACAAAAGCTGCAATCTGCAGAATATTGTTTCATAAGAAAGAAAAGACAGACATGATTGTAGTGATCATTTTGTGCTGTGCTTTGATGTGCTCCTTACTGACTGAAATGCTGCAGTATTACACTGACTCTGCAGGCATGTGTTGGGTCCGAGAGCAAAATGCAAAAAGGGCCCAAAATGCAAAAAGGGCCCTTACCCCAATTGTGAAGAGCAGAGGCTTGAGCAGCTTGGGCCGAAGCTGAAGTGATGCTGGTCCTTCCCGAGGTGGTGAAACGTTGTTAAGATGTGTTGCAGGGTTGAGATTGCCTTGTTTGGTTTCTGCCTTTTTAGCGTCACGGCGGAATCCACGCCTCCCTTGACAGTAGAGCTCGAGCCTTTGAAAGAACATTTCAAGTGAAATCGAGACAATTACCAGACACGTGAAATGCAAAGCTGTCATTTCACCGCCACTTGCTTCCCCCCAATGACAGTCGCTAGCCCATTAGTTAGTTATGCGTCCAGCCGGCACTCGCAAGCATTCTCGTCGTTGTTTTTCCTCAGCAAGTAGTCTAAAATATTATATTAACTTGCCTGGACGCTCGCGTGGCAATATTTTTTGCTGGAATTTGGTTTATTCTGGTCCATTTGAGAACGCAGCACCTCCACGCCATGTTTGTTTGTCTGACCTCAATCGAAGCTCCGCCCACATGTTGAAGCTCAGCCAATTGCCTTACGACTTTCCTAACTTGAGCGACGTCAAGTTTGTGTTTGGTGCGTTCATCTGTAACGTATGTTTGGATGAATCGAATTTCTCTCTGGCTGTAGAGAAAGAGAAAGAGAGAGAGAAGAGAGAGAGAGAGAGAGAGAGAGAGAGAGAGAGAGAGAGAGAGAGAGAGAGAGAGAGAGAGAGAGAGAGAGAGAGAGAGAGAGAGAGAGAGAGAGAGAGAGAGAGAGAGAGAGAGAGAGAGAGAGAGAGAGAGAGAGAGAGAGAGAGAGAGAGAGAGAGAGAGAGAGAGAGAGAGAGAGATTAAATCTGTAATCCGATTGCCTTTTTTGTATGGAATGTAAAAACGTACGGAAAAAAGATTAGACATCAGTTTAAATGGGTTAGGTATAAGAGCAAAAAAAAAAAGAAAAGAAAAGAATCAAGAACACGTAAAGTCGTGGATTCTCCATTTATTTTGGAGTCTTTGAAGGCAGCGTCTCTTTAGTGAGCACCTATTACAACACTTCCCTCTTGCGGCCGAAGTAGTACACTTCAGAATGCGTTTAAAATCAAATTTAATCAGAGGTGGCTTTACAGTTGTTAAAAAAAATTCAACCCTCTTCTGCAATAAAATATTTCAGCAAAGTTGTCATATATTAAAATATATAAGCACAATCAGATCAAAATACGGAGTTACAAATCAAATAAATGCTTATAAAATAACTCAGATGATTTACTCAGAATAAGACACTGAGGGTTTTCGTTTCTAAGAAAACAAGAGAGAACGCAATGGAGGCCTCGCCGAGGTGAGCAGTATTGATGGCGGTGGGTGTTGCTATTGGCATCCAGACAAGTTCCACAAACTTCGCACAAGCTCACCATTGCCTCCAGAATTAGGCGAAGAAGTTCCAATATAGCTGCACTGCAGTGTCTGCAGAGAAGTCAGGGCTCACTTCCAAGGCTACATCTGCAATACACACACATTCTTGCCTTTAGCATCACACCATATGCAATGCATTGAAGCATTAACCAAATAGACAGAAAGGACAGCAATATACCTTTGCCTCTGTAACAGGCAGGCCCAAGGACACTCCGCCAGCCAAGTTAGATGATATCCTATTGACGACGACGATATTATCCTGTGGGTCGTACCAGGACATGGTGGCAGGGCACAGGAGAAACACGATGAAGGATGACAGTAGAAAACAAGGTGATAATGATCAGTCCCCTTTGTTTGGGTTTGCGGTTTTAAAAACGTTCTTTATGACTAATGTCAAAATCTATGCAAGAGTTCAAGTTCTTTCCTGATCAGTGCAGGACATTCATTTTGTCCGGCAGACGTGTCCTCTTTCTTCATTGATTCACTGGCAACTGACGCCAGGGACAGAAAAAGACAGGTCTGAAACCACACACACACACACACACACACACACACACACACACACACACACACACACACACACACACACACACACACACACACACACACACACACACACACACACACACACACACACACACACACACACACACACCAAAAACATCATTCGTCTAAGTGAATTGATGATGTCATCTGTGGCTGTTTATGCAGATACGTTTCCTGTATGACACATTAGCCTCTCTAGCTTCCAAATGTCTTTTAGAGATCAGAGGAAAGTGGAGCTGTCGAGTCCCACAAGTGCTGACAGGGCGCATTCCCCCCATCACTGATCAATGAGCCCGTTGGACATGAACACTTGCTCTTGTTTCCTGTCATTTTCCTTCCCTACTGCGCTGTTTGGTCATAGTGTCAAGTGAATACTTGGGTGGGGTGGAATTTTAAACATTTAGAAGGTCTCTTGAGAAATGGTGAATTGTAGTTACATTTCTGTATTCTTTTTTTTTTTTTTTTGCCTTGTTTCATAAGAGCAATAATGGGAAATGCGTAGAATGTGAGAAATAGTAACGTTAATAATAGTGGCTTTTTGAAAGTCGTTGGCTTGAATCCACAGAGAAGTCCGAATGCTGGAAATAGGGGAAAAAAAGTTGAGAATGAGCTGCAATTGGCCACACTCAATAAGCAGGCTGCTGACACCCATGTCGCTCCCCAACTCAGACCACACCTTTTAAAGGCAAACCAATTCATACGCAGAAGCCTGAAGCCAGCGTCCGCCTCCTTCGTGAGATTGCTATCACGTGCTTGATTGTCCCGCGGGGGTCTATTCTTTGAAACAAACGTGCTGACTTGACACCGCTGCTTCTCTCTCTCAAGACAACGGAACCCGGGCCGGGAGCATCTACAGTCGCTTGAACGTCTACACCACTCGGAGACATGGGGGATAAAAACGCCGGTAAGAAAGTTTCCTTCCTTCATGAAGGGGATGCTCATTATGTTGTGTTGGATAATTCCTAGATGCTTTGTGTTGAGTCAAGTGCATGCATCGGACCTGCATTAGGGGCGTCTGTTATGTTTGATACACGAAAAGAACCCAACAATGGTATAAAAGCCAACACAGTCCTGAGCTCAAAAAGTCATTTATGCCCAGAGTATTGGGTTCAGGATTTGATGTTCATGTTGGTTTAAGGTTTTGAAGCTGTTTCAAGAACTGCTTATCAGTATGGCGGTGGTTAAAGGTAATACTCATTTGAAAGCTACAATTTTCGAAAAAGCAGCAAGAACTCTTTACCTGTCAGAGGTCTCCACAGCCAGTCACTTGCATATGTCAAAATAAGTTGATGAGTTTAATTCCCACCCAAATAATGGTGGCATATTGGTTCCCTGTTGAAGTGAGATGACAATAGTCGTGCTTTGCCACTGTCTTGCAGGAACGATGTACTGTATGTATGTATGTATGTATGTATGTATGTATGTATGTATGTATGTATGTATGTATGTATGTATGTATGTATGTATGTATGTATGTATGTATGTATGTATGTATGTATGTATGTATGTATGTATGTATGTATGTATGTATGTATGTATGTATGTATGTATGTATGTATGTATGTATGTATGTATGTATGTATGTATGTATGTATGTATGTATGTATGTATGTATGTATGTATGTATGTATGTATGTATGTATGTATGTATGTATGTATGTATGTATGTATGTATGTATGTATGTATGTATGTATGTATGTATGTATGTATGTATGTATGTATGTATGTATGTATGTATGTATGTATGTATGTATGTATGTATGTATGTATGTATGTATGTATGTATGTATGTATGTATGTATGTATGTATGTATGTATGTATGTATGTATGTATGTATGTATGTATGTATGTATGTATGTATGTATGTATGTATGTATGTATGTATGTATGTATGTATGTATGTATGTATGTATGTATGTATGTATGTATGTATGTATGTATGTATGTATGTATGTATGTATGTATGTATGTATGTATGTATGTATGTATGTATGTATGTATGTATGTATGTATGTATGTATGTATGTATGTATGTATGTATGTATGTATGTATGTATGTATGTATGTATGTATGTATGTATGTATGTATGTATGTATGTATGTATGTATGTATGTATGTATGTATGTATGTATGTATGTATGTATGTATGTATGTATGTATGTATGTATGTATGTATGTATGTATGTATGTATGTATGTATGTATGTATGTATGTATGTATGTATGTATGTATGTATGTATGTATGTATGTATGTATGTATGTATGTATGTATGTATGTATGTATGTATGTATGTATGTATGTATGTATGTATGTATGTATGTATGTATGTATGTATGTATGTATGTATGTATGTATGTATGTATGTATGTATGTATGTATGTATGTATGTATGTATGTATGTATGTATGTATGTATGTATGTATGTATGTATGTATGTATGTATGTATGTATGTATGTATGTATGTATGTATGTATGTATGTATGTATGTATGTATGTATGTATGTATGTATGTATGTATGTATGTATGTATGTATGTATGTATGTATGTATGTATGTATGTATGTATGTATGTATGTATGTATGTATGTATGTATGTATGTATGTATGTATGTATGTATGTATGTATGTATGTATGTATGTATGTATGTATGTATGTATGTATGTATGTATGTATGTATGTATGTATGTATGTATGTATGTATGTATGTATGTATGTATGTATGTATGTATGTATGTATGTATGTATGTATGTATGTATGTATGTATGTATGTATGTATGTATGTATGTATGTATGTATGTATGTATGTATGTATGTATGTATGTATGTATGTATGTATGTATGTATGTATGTATGTATGTATGTATGTATGTATGTATGTATGTATGTATGTATGTATGTATGTATGTATGTATGTATGTATGTATGTATGTATGTATGTATGTATGTATGTATGTATGTATGTATGTATGTATGTATGTATGTATGTATGTATGTATGTATGTATGTATGTATGTATGTATGTATGTATGTATGTATGTATGTATGTATGTATGTATGTATGTATGTATGTATGTATGTATGTATGTATGTATGTATGTATGTATGTATGTATGTATGTATGTATGTATGTATGTATGTATGTATGTATGTATGTATGTATGTATGTATGTATGTATGTATGTATGTATGTATGTATGTATGTATGTATGTATGTATGTATGTATGTATGTATGTATGTATGTATGTATGTATGTATGTATGTATGTATGTATGTATGTATGTATGTATGTATGTATGTATGTATGTATGTATGTATGTATGTATGTATGTATGTATGTATGTATGTATGTATGTATGTATGTATGTATGTATGTATGTATGTATGTATGTATGTATGTATGTATGTATGTATGTATGTATGTATGTATGTATGTATGTATGTATGTATGTATGTATGTATGTATGTATGTATGTATGTATGTATGTATGTATGTATGTATGTATGTATGTATGTATGTATGTATGTATGTATGTATGTATGTATGTATGTATGTATGTATGTATGTATGTATGTATGTATGTATGTATGTATGTATGTATGTATGTATGTATGTATGTATGTATGTATGTATGTATGTATGTATGTATGTATGTATGTATGTATGTATGTATGTATGTATGTATGTATGTATGTATGTATGTATGTATGTATGTATGTATGTATGTATGTATGTATGTATGTATGTATGTATGTATGTATGTATGTATGTATGTACTGGATGGCCAAGTCAGTTGAGGCACGTCAAAGTAGTACTTTGCTGCCATCTTGTGGCATCTTAGTCCTACTTTGTATGTTGAAGTGAGTGCAGGGGGTTCATGGAGACAAAGTACTCTTTGCCTTCATATTGTGACATTGTAAAACCTTTTGGGGACACGACGAATGAGTAGCTTATTGGCGCTAACTAACATTGATTTGACATGCGATGCGATGCTGCCACCCCCAACCCGACCTAAAAGCAAAACAACACGGATGTTGGCATATCGCCTTACTAGGTGAACTTTCTGTGCATTTATTGTGCGTGGAGGTGAAACTAGAGCTGTCTTATCTTTCCATGGTGTCATCACATGCAGATGAGTCTGTTCCTAACACAGTCAGGTTATAGCAGGCCAGCAAAACCCTCGGGCACATGAGTTTACCGTATCTATGCTTTCTTGCAAACAGTGTTGAGCGCACAGGGGCAGGCAGTACAGATCGAGAGTTGAATATTCAGCACCATCGCTCGCTCGATCAGCATGCCTGCCCCTCCCACCTTCCTTCCCTTGCTCTTCTGCTGCTGCTGCTGTTGAGACGTTTTGCTGACCTAAAACATCCTTTTATGGACATTGTGTACATTACAATAACAACTAAGCCCAAGGTCGATGGTTCCATAATTCTATTGTGCTTGTTTTCCAAACTTGTGCGAGACCTCATTTGTACATGCCGCAAATGCTGCATTGAAGTTAGTGCTCAGGAGTTTTTGCCATGTTTTTTTTCATTGAAAAAAAAAAATCACCATTTCGTATAGATAGTGGTTTTCATCAACAGATCTTTAAAAAAAATCATGGTAAGGCTTAGGAACGAAAACTGTCCTTTTAAACACATCGCTCTACTTTTGCCACCTCGGGCGGGCGTATATGATGGCTTCGCGTGTCCCCTCCCTCCCTCCCTCCCTCCCGCGCCAGCACCAGAACCACCACTTGCAGCAAATGCTCCCCTCCTCCGATCGCCCCCCCCCCCCCCACTTGCTATTACGTCCGCTGCCGGTGTAATACAATTGGAGCACGGCGTGCCGTCCTTGCGTTGCCTGGAGAAACGAGCGAGAGGAGCGTTGATGACGACTCTGTAGATAAAAGGGACTAGAGCAGAAGGTGGTGGTGGTGGTCGTGGTGAGACCACTTCAAGATGCCTCGTTTTAGCCTAACGTGTCCTGCAGACTGTGCCCTTCCAAGGCTGTAGAGAAGGAGAGAGTCAGGCTGGCTGGCTGGCTGTAGAGAAGGAGAGAGAGAGAGAGAGAGAGAGAGAGAGAGAGAGAGAGAGAGAGAGAGAGAGAGAGCGAGAGAGCGAGCGAGAGACCGAGCGAGCGAGAGCGCGAGAGAGCCAGGCTGGCTGGCTGTATACGCGATGCTGCCTGACCCTGCATGGCGTGCTGTGTTGTGCTATTGTTTGGATCGAGGAGGGCTGCCATCCAAATGAGAAATCAATGAGGATTCTGAGGCCATTCCTCCAGAAAGGAGCGCATATGCTGCAGTGTTTCTGTGGACAACGATCGAAGTCGACCACTATCACCGACGGTGAGAGACACCCCCCCCCCCACCACCACCACCTCCACAACCACCACCACCACCACCACACACACAAAACCGCTTTGCATGCTCCTGTGGGGGGGGGGGGGGGGGGGGGGGGGAAGATGACGATGAAGAGGAAGGCGGTCGAGTGGCTTTCATTCAGCGCGCGCGCGCGCGTAAGTCGAGTGCTGCGGCTGAGTCGCTCATCATCTGGCCCCCCGCTTGAGTGTGTTAGCGCCGAGCCCCGCAGTCCTCTTCCACGCACACGCCAGTGCGTCGAACGCACGCCCGCACGCCCGCCCGCACGCAGTGTCGCGCGCGGCAAAGTATCCCCAAAACATCAGCACCAAGGATAGCGTCGTACAGGACAGGCACCACAATAGGCAAACTTTTCACTA
The DNA here is from genome assembly GCF_059516105.1 of Syngnathus floridae. Taxonomy (NCBI): domain Eukaryota; kingdom Metazoa; phylum Chordata; class Actinopteri; order Syngnathiformes; family Syngnathidae; genus Syngnathus; species Syngnathus floridae. Next base: position 1,978,937 of record NC_142426.1, on the reverse strand, counting down.
TTGATTCAATTGAGGATTCATTTCAACTCATGCCATATCAATAGCCCGCATGGGCTTCAAGTCTTTAGGATTATCTTGTGGTTCAATGCAGCAACCAAGGTTTGAACTTTTTGGCCAATTCCAAAAACAGTGAAGCGTGTTTTGTTGCAGCAGCAGTGTTTTTGCACAAAGTCTTCCGAAAGCCCTGCTACCCCAAAAGTGACAAAAAGCTGACGAGAACAGCTTCATTTTTCAGGAGCCAATTTAAATGTTGTCATGTGATTGGTTCATTCTGGACCCGAGCACATCCACATTTATTAGGCTCTTTACACGTGTGCAAGCACATTATCCCCGTTTTCTAGATGTGCCTTACTCCTTTTTTCGAGTCAATAGGTCACGTTAATACAGCAGTAGAAACCTATTGGAAATGAGTATTGTGGTCCAATGTTTTCATATCACAAAAAGCTGCCATTTGAACAGAGGCGTGTTGACTTTATCGTCATTGTACAGCATAAAAAAAACAACACCACGTGCTTTGATGGTGTTTAGTCCAATGTATGCCAGATGTTCTCCATTTGACATCAACAATAAGGCTGCCTTTAGGAAACAGTTCTAAATGAATTATTAATACAGTGGCTTACACCTTTTAAGCTTGAATGAAGTCATTGAATAAGGACAGCAGAAGTGACCTCCTGTGGCACTAAAGGCTGCTGCTAAGATACCGAGATAATGTCTCCCACCATTCCACTTTTCCCACTTCTTTTTATGTCATCGTTTTGTCATTGAAAAGTTTCAAATACGTAGTTTTGTAGCTGCCCAGTAGTGACCTCCAAATGAGCATCTCCACTCATTTCCATAACTATAAGAAGTAACACTTATGCTAGACAATGTTCGAATATCCAGTATCACAGTCGACGTCTCGCTCAAAATTCAGGCCAGTCAATTAGAAGGAAGCGCAGCCGACTCCTCTGAGACGAGTGGACCAAAAGCAACATGTTGGGAACAGCTATAGTTGCTATTTTTCCACACACTGTCCTCAAGTTATTTTGTGTGTGTGTGTGCGTGTGTGTGTGTGTGTGCGCGCGCGCGTGTGCGTGCGTGCGCGCGTGCGTGTGTGTCACGTCAGGTTGTAAGAAAATTGCGATGCTATTTGCAATATGCAATCTGTGTCATGTGACTTGCTGGGTTCCTTATCTGTGAGTGCAACAATATATTTATTTGATTCTGGTGCAGTTATGTACCATTTTGTTCTTTAAGGCCTATCCAGCAGTGCTTCGTCTTAATTTCATAAGTTTGCCCTTTCCTTGAAGTTTTGTGCTGTCTGAAACACATGACCTGTGCAAGTAATACAACATGCACTCCAAAGTCTGTTTGCATTCTGCTAAGATGACAAGAATTGACTTTAAATCCTGGTTTGGGGGTCAAACAAAAGCATATGAAGCGGGAAGTGCACCAAGTGGGCACTTTGCCAAAGCTGCGTAAGACATTTTAGCATTGTCTTATATTTGGACGTCCCCTCTCCTCCGTCCGTCCGTCCGCCCGTCCGTCTCCTCAACTACACACCAGGCTGTAAAGTGTCAATTAAAAGGCAGCTGGAATATTTTGTATGAATTATTATTTACTTTTGTGGTTGACTGCTAAATTGTGAGACGTTTGCATTGAGGCAGTGTGTGTATTGTTTATTCCAATTGATTATGAGCTGGAACTATGCTTTGATCAATAGCTCCTCATTCGGATGTCTTACCTACAATTGGCTGCAAACAAAGTGAAATAATGATTGGATGCTTTCTAAGTTAAGAATGAAACTTGGTCTTGGCCAAGTGACTGGACGACGCATGGAAAGGTGCAAGTTTGCATTGAATAGCTAGCTGCCGTTTAGTCTTTCACCGCAAGGGGTCAGCAGACATAAAGAAAAGCGTTTTAGTATCACACTTGACTCATATTGGTGCATGTTTGGTTCATTTTCTTCCTCATTTTCAAACACACGAAGATTCTAAATTTAACACTGCATGTGTTCACATTTATATGATCAATAGACTTATGGTGTATCGCACCGGGGTTCTTCTGTTAGCAAGTGTCTTTGTCGCAGATGCCATTAAGGGAGGGGACACACACACACACACACACACACACACACACACACACACACACACACACACACACACACACACACACACACACACACACTATATTCATAACATGTCTTGGCCCCACAAAAGCCCAACTATACCTGTAAAACCTCATTCCGCAAAAGCTACACCACCAGGTCGTTATTTGGTAAATGCATAGCAAATTTGGAATGGTTTTCAAATTTATTGTTGTAAATGACCTATGAGACATTACAGGGGTGTCAGTCATTTTTGTCGCAGGCTGCATCGTAGTCATAGTTTCCTTCAGAGGGCCATTATGACTGTCAACGCCTTATAGTATATACAGTATAGGCGACGCAACAAACTGATAGTTTTGAAATCAGAGATGAGCAAAAACTATTCCAATATTTTAAATCGATATATGTTCATGAAAATTGCTCGCAATTTTTCTATTTTCTAAAGTGAATACAATTTGTAATTTTAGTATTGACGCATGAAGTCCATGCACAATTTGTCTTCACGGGCCACATCAAATGATTTGGTGGGCTGTATCTGGCCCCTGGGCCGTGAGTTTGACACCTCTGTTATACAAGCATTACAATTCAAGTTTAAGTGGTTGTCATGTAAAAAAGTACAATGTACAGTAAATGCCAATGAAATGAATTGCGGCACGCTCTCGACCCAATCGGCCGGGAGAGGTCCGAGCCCTAATGCCTACCTAATGGTAAGTAAGTAAGTGAGTACCAAAATGGATTGTGTGCTGGATGGTGAGAATCAGCCAAGAGCTTTCCTCTTGCAATGGCTGTTGTAAATAGCCCAAATCTTAAGGAGTGTAATAGACACAAGCACTCTTGCACATACTGAGCTGGAATGGGGCTCCAGTAACCTGGATTGTTGTTCCATCATTTAAAAAATGACAGGGGAACCGATCGCTTGTGGATTGTTGCTCGACTTTTCAGCTGTCGAGGCTCGACTGAAACTTTAGCTGCTGGCGAGATTTATCATTCACTTCCACAATAAGGAGGTTATTGATCCACCGTTGCCTGTCTTGGTTTTGTCGCCTAAGCAGACGCCATATTGTGTTCTCTGTCTTTTGATTGTTACCGGAGGGCACCTGGTGAATTTGCTGACGACGAACGTGAGGATTTAGGCTGCTCGTCTTGGCGGACGGGAGTTTGTAGCACTTGGACTTGCATGAACGCTCTCCGTTTTAGTCAAATACGCTTGTAGAAGTGCTGTCACCTGTTGATTTCAGCTGTGTCAAAACATTATTGGAGATAAGTCATCTTCAAGTTCTTGTCTTTATTGTGCAGAAGTACAGATGAGGTGCTGATGAATTGGACGCATGTGATCGTGGAATAATAAGCATGAGTTTATTTGCACAGCTTTGAGATACAAATATGCCCTTGTATCATTCAAATCGGATGCAAGACCCTTTTTTAACATGCCAGATTCATCCAAATGAAGCGAGAGTGAGACATTTAGCAGCACCCTCCACCCACATTTGGTCTTATTTATTCACATTTTTCACCAACACTCATCGCCATGGCTATGTGAATTCCTAATACAATCACGTATGATTGCGTTAATAGAGTTGGAGTGGGGAAAGAGGGAGTGGGGACGAGGAGGAGGAGGAGGAGGAGAAGGAGGAGGAGCAGGAGCAGGAGCAGGAGGGGGAGGAAGAGGGGGAGGCGGTCTATGGAGCGTTCACTTTGTCTGTCGGCGATGGAGCACAGCCACAGCATCCGTGCGGCGAGACACGCCGAGGGATAATGCCACTCGAAACTAATTGTTGCTTTTCATAGGAAAATATCCCTTCCTTCCTTCTTTCCTTCTCCACCCTCTTTCTGGATTCCACACATCTGCAGCACCCTTTATTGCCCGCCCCCTCCCGTTGCCATCGTCGGAACCGGAGCGTACGGCGTGCTGATCTGGGCTCCTTGCACAGTCGCGACTGTGCACACCCACTGCGTCTGCCAGTCATGTGCGTGGTGGATTAAACACCTAAAGGGACATTTTTTTTGCGCTCCATATGAAGGATTGTTAAAAAGAAGCCGGATTGGGAATAACAGAAGGCAGAAGCTCTCCAATGACACGCAATTTATCAACACTGTTGCATGTCTGCACGGTCCAGCGGGTAGTTTGATAGCAATGAAGTCCCGACAGTGCAACAAAGTTCTCGTAGATAGCGTGAAGATGCAACTGGAATCTCAATGATGTTCCGGACTCCGAGTTCCTCATCAGCATGACATTTGGTTGAAGCGTCTGTTTGACACGCCGAATCGACCGTCTCCGTCTGTTTTTTTTCTTTTCTCTTTTCTCCATCAAAATTCTGCACCAGCTTCCCCTCTCATCCGCACCAGACTCTCGGGTGTTTTTCGACTCGGTTCGGGCAGATGGCCGCGATCGCCAGCTCTCTGATCCGCCAGAAGCGCCAGGCGAGGGAGTCCAACAGCGACCGGGTGTCCACGTCCAAGCGTCGGCCCAGCCCCAGCAAGGACCCCCGCTCTCTGTGCGAGCGGCATTTTTTGGGGGTCTTCAGCAAAGTGCGCTTCTGCAGCGGCAAGAAACGACCCGTGCGCCGGCGACCAGGTCAGTGCGGCGCTCCGACCGCTACCCACCCCCGCCTGCGAGCGATGTGTGCAAACGGATCCCTCGAACGCCCGCCCGCCCCCTTAACCGAACCCCCCCCCCCGCTTCTCTCTCTCGAGAGAGAGCAGCAGAGGCGTTGTGCTGCAGTCACCAAATGACCCACAGAAGGTAGAAAAAACAAAAAATCCATCCACCTGTTCCATTCTGATGTCGAGAACATGTTTGGGCTGTGACGTCACCCCCTGATCAGAATGCACGAGGAGTTTTCCGTCGTGCATGTGAACAGCCAGCTGCCCCCCCCCATCCCCCCCATTCCCCAAAGTCCAAATGAATGCTGATTGGGGTTTTCCAGAGGAGGGGGATAAGTTGCACCGCAGTGCACCACAAGGCTCTTTTCAGATGAAATGTTTTAATGGTAAATGTTTATTGCGGGAAGCATTACTGCAGTGAAGGGAGCTATGGCCTCGGTGATTAAGAGCTACTCCGCTTTTATTGATAATTCCGTGTTGGTGCACAGTGATGTGAGTCACCCCCCCGGCCCCCCAATGGGAGAGTCCTGCAGACTGATTAAAAGTTCATATGGGATGAGTGCCAGTAAACAATTCCACTGCCATAAAATGCCAGATGAGAAAATGAGTTGCTCACTATTTGGCAGGTAGGTAACTCTTGGACAATACGCGAGCGACGCCGTGATGAATGTGAAGCCACCCTTACTGATGCCTTGACATATTTTTGCTTTTACAAGCCAATTCGCTGAACTTTCTTTCAGTTTTTAAAAAAAAAAAGAAATCCAATCTGCCTGTTTTAAAAGACTGTTTCTCCTTCTGTCCCACCCAACCACCCCCCGTACTTCATAAGATGCACCCTCGAAACCTCCACAGGTGGCCCATAAGGGCTGCAGGCTAGGTCAGTAGCTCAGCCTCCATCCGTGTGTGCTGTGTTTCTTCTCGTCTCCACCCCATCTTGCGCCCACGTCGACTCACCCCCCCCTCCCTCCTCCTCCTCTTTTCGGGGCCGTCGGGGGTGGTGGTGAGGGACACGTATAGAGGAAAGGGGGAAGCTTCAACACCTGTCTGATTGCTGACTTTTTTTGTCCTCTCATCTCTGTGTGGCTGTCTTTCCAAAAAGGTTTGGCTCTGCCTCTTCATTTAGTTTTTGCTTCTTTTTCTTTTTGGTCAAACCCTCGCTCCTCCTCCAAAGTTTGTAAATATTGTGCGTCAAGCTCTAGTCTAGGTGTTGGTGTTGATGAATATGGTGTGTGTGCGTGTCCCGCTATTAGAACAGGTGATCATTCACCATTTCACAGCCATGACACCATTTGTCAGCGTACCTAAATGTCTTGTCCTGTTTAGTATGAAGTACGTTACGTGTATGACCTTTTTATACCGGCTGCTGTCAGCCATCACACTACACACACACACACACACACACACACACACACACACACACACACACACACACACACACACACACACACACACACACACACACACACACACACACACACACACACACACACACACACACACACACACACACACACACACACACACACAATGGCAACCATTACACTGTCGCTTTTTGTTTGTACTGGGCACTCGCACTGTACACAATGTCAAATGATCGGAACTGATGAGCCAGTCGGCAATGGCCACGCACGTTTATGGAAGTGAGCTTATGGCGTGTAATTTAGTCACGCGTGTGCGCGGCGGTCACCTCAGCCAGCCGATGATGGATGATGAAGGCTTCGTCCCGGGAACGGAAGGCCCCGCTCCCGGGGCTAGGTGAGTTGGGGATTGATGTCTTGGTTGATGCACGGTTGAGTAAGATATGGACCTCTTTCACGGGCTCGCCTCTGCACATCTCTGATAGTTGTTTTATTGAACAGTTAATGAAAGAGCTGTATTATTTAACAGTAAAAGGCTTGACATCACTTAGCTTTTACGTTTCTGCAAAATGGGAGGAGAGTGCCCGACTGCATATTTGCACAAAAAAGTTAGCGCAGTGAGCATCTAAAAGGATTGTGTGTGTGTGTGTGTGTGTGTTTGGGGTTTTCTTTGACTGGAATAAGACAGTTCTTTGGCTTATTGCGTACCCAGGGCATGCTCTGTCTTCCTCTTCTGATCCACAACTATTGTCTGGTGGTTGGAGGCACCAGTGAGTGATTTCTGCCATGTAGTGGTGAACACCGTTATTACAACTTAAAGACTACTCCGCTATAGTGAACATTTTTATTTCAAAAACTTAATTGAGGGCCACCTGCAGTGAGGGCTGACCTGTCATAGTCATAATCAGAACATCATTATAAATAAATGACTGTAATAGATTTTATGTTCTGATCACAACCTTAGTGCTGATAAATGGTATGCAAATGGATGCAAGGATCAAAGTGTGTCTTGACCTGAAATTGAGATGGAGTCTTAACTCTGGCGTATCGTCCGACAGAAACCATAGGATGAGGTCGCAGTGGCTAAGTCCCCTTTTTTTAAATTTTTTTTTATTGGTTCCATTGCAACATCCCTCTTCTTCGCGGGCCTGCTGTGCATGCAGCAGATGGCCCACGATGAGCTGACATCAGCTCGACATAAAAGCTGGAAGGAAAAAAACACAAAACATGTTCACTCGTCTGGATCCTGAGCCTTCAGCTCTCGAGAGATGTAGTAAAAGAAACCGGGAGCTCTGCTCTGCTCTGCTCTGCGCTGCTCTGCTCTGCGTTGCTTCCCTCGAATGGATCGACCTCTAAGTTGGTTACGACTTTGAAGGACCACCACTCAGATTTTCCAGAATGTGTTGCACAGTATACGGAACCTAACGAGAACTGGAACTACTCCATGACATTTCACTTGTAGCTATATGTTGGGATCGTCTTTCAACTCTTCTCCCATCTTTTTTTTTTCTTTTCATTTCTGATAGCATTCTGCCCCTTTTGATTGGCAGAATGTCGTTTTAGGCACGCCCAGTCCACTTCTGCATGCCACCCTACATTCCTGTGTGTGACACAGGCCTGCCTGAAATAAGTGCAAATGTTAGCACAAATCTGCTGTGACAAACTGCATAATTTGTTCCCTTTGTCAGCCGGACAATACAAAATGATTTGTTTTGTTTGTCTTTGTGCCCGAAGAGGCTCATCCATTGCGGGGGACAAAAAAAAAAACATGACTAGCCTTAAACCTTATCAAACAGGGCTATATTTCCTCAGCCTGGCATTGCCAGATGCCCAGTAGTTTTTTTTTAGTCTGATCTCCGTCCACCCCCGCCCTCCCTCCCTCCCCCCTCTCTCCGTGAAGTGTTGAACGTTTTCAGTAGCACCCTGGCGAGGCACCAGATGACACAGCCTCAAAGTTGGAGGTCAGTCAGGGTTATCGGAGTGAAAACAACTTCTCCAGTAAGAAATAGCGCTGTCAGAATGTGTCGGTTCAAAGCGCTTGTTGAATTTCCCCTGGAAGCAGATGCTTCACAGTGGCTGCAAATTCTATCAGGGTGGGAGGGAGGTAGGGCTTTCATTAACACAACAGACGTTTCATTGCAATTCATTATTGGTGAGCAGCTGGCAAGGTTCACGTAAGTAAGACATTGAGGTTGTATTTACATTCAATGTATGCTCTACACATTTTCTTCTTTGGTGTACACCCCCAACCTTCATTGTAAATGATTTGTTTATTGTTTGCACTCTGGAAATGTAAAAAAAAAAAAATGGTTTCAGATTTTTGTTTGTCTGACATACTCCTGCGGGGCCTGGGGGGGGTTGTGGTTTGGCCCAATGTGTGTGTGCGTGTGTGCGTGTATGTCTGTGTGTGTGTGTATGTGCGTGCGTGTTGCAGAGCCACAGCTGAAAGGCATCGTGACGCGACTGTTTAGCCAGCAGGGCTTCTACCTGCAGATGAAGCCGGACGGAACCATTGATGGCAGCAAGGACGAGAACAGCGACAACAGTGAGTGGCGCCTTCGCATCACTTTTTGGAAGAAATGATGGTGTAACTAAATGTGATCATAATGAGGTCACATATTTTCTTCAAGTCATTTTAAAGTCCTATATTGGCATACATTCAAATCTAAGCCTTAAAAAAGAAATCATTTTCCACATGTGCTGTAAACAACTGTTGCATTCCTTTTCTACTATAACTTGTGCGTCGCGATTGTACGTCAATATGATTTGAATTGTGATGATGATGATGATGATATCACTTTCCTCCCTAGCACAAATGTGTTACATGGGAATGTTGTTGTGCTAAAGTTTACCCTCAGCTCAGGCGGGAAACTAATCATAATCTTGCCGAAGCTTTCGGCCCCTGACAGCCTTCTGGTGGACACAAAAAGTTCTCGCTGTCTTGCTTTCCAATTGTTATGTGAGAAAGAACCACCATTCATATCAAGGCAAGTGAAGGATTACAGGGCAAAGAGTTAAGTGAGAAATGTTTGTAAAGATGTTCTGTATTCTCGTGTTTTTGTAGTATGATGAGGGCTTCCCCACCTTGAGGTCATCTTCCTTGTTAAGCAGCCATGTCAGCCCAGCCAGGGATGAAGGGCCGCGGTGAATAATTCAGCCACATGAAACTAAAAATACCGCCGTCTCCGTTTGTACCCAATAAATAATTCTCTGTATGTGGTGCCGCAAGTGCAGACAGTTTGAAGGTAGAAAGAAGGGGAAGGGAGTGCTGGCACAAAGACTTTTGGATTCAGATCCAGCACGGATGGATGTATTGATTGAGAGGCTGGTACCCGGATTTGAAGAATAGATTAGCCCTCTAGCCTTGAACCATGCGGCCATTTATTCTGCAGAATTGGCAGTACAGAGGGGCCATGATGCAACCTGCAATCCAAAATTCATGAACATTTTGGGGGATTTTTTCAGCTGTTTACTAAACACAGCTTATTAAAAAAAAAAAAAAGGAGAAAACCAACGATCAGAAGATCAATCAATTGATCCAATCTATTTGAATAACTTGAATCATTTGCAAGGATGCCCCCTCCCCTTGAAAAAAATCTTTGTCTTTTTTACCGTTGTATTTAATTATTTAAAACATTTTTTTTTTTTTCCTGTTTTTTTTTTTTTTTCAATTATTTAAAATGATTGAATAGAAAAAAAATCTGTCTGCATATGCTGACAAACTTTGGAATATTAAAGATGGGAAGTGTGACAGCTTGTTAACACCGAAGACTGTGAAACCTCATTCGATTAATTAACTCCCATTTTAGAAATCAGATCCGTTATTAATTTGATGACCATCTCTCGATGGTCTTCAGTAATTGCTGGCGAAATATATTTCTTATTAGTCACGACACCTTCACACTCCATCTGTGCCAAATGCTCAAAGGTGATAAATGGAATGAAAGGAGACTTTCTAATGACTTGAGATCCTCGCTTCAAATTTGGAACAGTTTCCCTCCCGACCTGTGCGGTTAAATCGGATTCTGACTCGGAATACTTTGTGCTTTTTGAAAAGCTGGAAGACATAAAAGGACTCGGATGACAAGAGCGGACACTTAGGCCTTTGCTTGCCATGTGTGCGCCTCAAGGGTATGTATGCATTACAATAACAGTTGTCCGTGTGAATCGGCCTCGTCAGTGGCCCGGGGGCACATTTCCACCATCGATGCCGTCGATATTTATTGAACCAAATTGAATCTCCTCAGAGGACAGTCTTGCGTTAGCACGTCTGCCCTCGTCCCCCTCCTCCCCCCGGCCTTATCTGATGTTCCCCATAATACAGGCGGGAAACCAGCAGTGCATTGACAATGTCCCTTCACATGCCATCCGGAAGCAAAGTCCATGAAAGTCACAGTCATGTCCTCCCTCGCATTCAGTGGAAGTGACGGGGCAGAGATAGCAATGGCGCTTAGATATGCTAATGAAGGGCCGAGAAGAAAATTGCTTCCAGAGTGACATTTTCAGATAACCAATGACCTGGATGATGATCATTTCTAATAAGCACTTTTTTTTTTTTTTTATCTCTGCTGCCATCAACATCCTTAAGGAGCGTTTGGGTCATCATCGTGAATGTCCTCCACGATGATTTGAATATTAAAACGGGCTGCCATGACGGGGCGTCTGGCTGTGATTTACCAGGATTTAACAGCGGCGCTTTGTAACGGGCTGGGATATTTCGGCACGAGTCAATTTTGCTCGTCTCTGTTTTAGCGCGGTGTTCCGACACTAATCAGCGTTGGGTGATAAGTGAACGCGATAACCACACTGAGGCGCCTCGCTTATGTTGCAGTCAGTCAAATCTGATCAAAAGTCGCAGATGTTATTGCGATAAAGCAGAATAGCTGAATGTCAGAGTGCTGTCGTCTTTTAGTTTGTGCTGATGGATTTTTGTCGTTTTAATTTCTGCTGTATGGAAATGTTCTGGAGCTTTCACAGCGTCACTCTGTCATCTGTCAATCAAGGGCAAATCCTTGTCAATCCACTCGATTTGTCTTCAGCTCCACAACGCCGCAGGTTCATTTTAGCCTTCCAACAGTACCGTTGAGCCAATGCGCTCATCTTGTTTGACAAGAAAATGAATGCAGCCATGTCCAACGTTGCCAAAGCTTTACTCTAATGCTCCTCTGGCAGGTGGCTGCGCTTGCCATTGTTCACGTCTTGTTTCTTTGGTTTACTTGACTGCTGTCAGAGTGCCAGATAGTCCGCTCACAGAGACAGAGAGATCAGACACTCTCATGCCAAGGAGAGTTAAGTGAAAACTAAATTGTCTTCTTTTGTCGTTTTTGTGCCTTCCTGCCTGACTTTGCCTGTGCAGCCCTGTTTAATCTTATTCCCGTGGGTCTGAGAGTGGTGGCCATCCAGGGAGTGAAGAGTGGCTTCTACATCGGCATGAACGGCGAGGGAATGCTCTACAGCTCTGTAAGACCCGCACTTGTGTGTGACCAGCATTGACTGTATATATTCAGCCCATGTTTTGTTTTAGCCTCTTTGATGAATATCCAGCATTAGCACAAGAGCCCTTGTGATGTACTGTTATTGCTGTGAGCCACTTATCCTCCCTCCCTCCCACTTTGTTGATCATGCAGCATGCCGGTGCATGTTTTACATTGAACTCCACACTGAGTTCAGGACTCGTCGTTTCAAATTGCCGGCTCTCGTTGTATCGACTCACTGTAGAGTTGATCTGTAAACAAACGTTCCGCTCACTTGTTGTTATATGCACACCATTTTTTACTAGCTTAAAATGACCAGTGGGATGCTATTGCACAGCTAAATTGTTATCAAACATTTTTTTTTATGATATTATCAAATTGATAGCAAAAAAAGTTACTATCAAACAGCGTGTGGTATCCAAGGACTTCGAAATGACACTGAGGTGATCCCGTGACATCCGTCTATCCGTCTTAGAAAGAACTCCTTAGGGTTGTGTGTCATTTTACATTTCGTATGTACCGAATCCCCACATGACTGATTGATGATTCCACTCGGTTCCAGAAATGAACACGGCGGGGGAGTGAATATCATGCGAATAGATTTCTTATGCGGCGTAAGATGCGGGAAGTGCGCAGGCGAGTGTGGGTAGCCGATAGTCGAGTGGGGGTGGAAAGAGTCACGGATGTCGTATTTCATTTCGCCGCCTGTTACAGTGAGGAGGAAAACACGTTTCTGTAACACACTGGATTGTTTGACATGCAGAGGAAATGAAAAGGTGGCTTTCGCGCGGATACAGTAGAGACATACTGTCCCTTGTTAACATGCTTATATAACTTCCAGTCTCGTGGTGCCAATTGCAGGGAATGAAGGAAAGAGACGGTCGTGCTACTCGCAACCCATCTGGTCAAAATCCTCCAAAAATATTTGAAGCATGCATGTTTGATTGCTTGTACCGATAAGGGAGCAGTTTTATCAAGAGTGAGCTGGGTGGGCCCAGATTGCGTCCATTTTTCTGTGGAGATGGAACGTCCTGCAAATTTGTATCATTTCCCATCGGAGCGCACTCGGGAGCACTTGCGGGGTTCAGACAAGGACGTACAATAGTACGCGTGTGTCGCCGACGTGACTCATCGGGCTAGACGGCTTTCATTCAGAACTTAAGACACATCAACAAGCTCCCAGCGCCCGTCAGTGGAATTCATGTTAAATAGCACCCAGGTCGTGGTGTGATTCATTGAAATTACGCCAAATTGAGCACCCGGGCCTGCGTGCACCCACTTCATGAAAGTATCATTTGTGTCACGATTCTTATGAATTACAAGCCGAGCCGTGCCGTGCCCTGGTGAGTGTCAAATGTCAGCTTCCAGCCTAACAGCCATGACACTTCATTTATCCTGTTAATTATCCGTTTTATGGGCCGGTAAATGCAATTTTGACCTTTCTGGCCGTGGAGTAGAAATGTGCATTTTTCTTTTTTTTTCTTTTTTTTTTTTTGGTGTAAGTGTGTTTCAATTAAATAGACTAAATGCACTTTGGTGAAGTCGTTGGAATGGGAAACATGGGAAATGTGCATGCATCAGTAGGCAGAATGCACACACTGGACTTATGAGCCTTGTATGGTGCTCATAGATGGAACGAAATTAGCATATGGATTGCAAAGGGCATAGATGAGCATCCGATTATTCAGCAGCACAGGTTGCATGCGGAAGATATGACAATTTAGTAGGGCTGAGTGATTTTGAAAAATAATGAGCCGGTAATTGTGATATTTTCCCCCCCCCACAATATTGAGAAATTATTATTATTATTATTATTAATCATTAATTTTATTATTATTATTGTCATTAATTTTCTTACCATATATTTTTTTAACAAACAAGCGATAGATTTAATACAATAAACAACATCCGATTTAATCTGAATAAATGTTTTTGTCATAGGTTAGGCTTATGTTAAAATAAAGGCCAATGAAGCATGAATGAATGAACGCAAGTTCATTTGGCTCCATCCTTAGAGTTGTTAACTAGCTAGAGAAGAAATTCACAACAACAATTTCAGCATAAATTAGATTGCAACAACGTGATTATCACCAAACAATGATACGTAAACATGGAGTGCCCCTCCCTCCCTCCCTCTTGAAAATGGCATTCTACTACATTGCGGTGTCAATTTGAATTTGCTAAATTGCCCAGCCTTAAAATGGAGCGTGGGCTTGACGTTCTCACATTCACAACACTGCGGCCATAAAACGTTTGACTTTGAACGCAACTTGTTTCTTATTGTTTGCCTGCTCTGTTATCTGACAGGCTGTTCATCTCTCGGCCCATCTATGCTATGCGGTGGTTCTCCTCTCCTCCCGTCCGTCATCTCTGCCCCTTAAATCTCAAGCATACGCAGCAGTCTGTCTGTCTGTCTGTCTGTCTTCCTCCCTCCCGGGAGGTGGTTATTGAGGGATATCCTCTTCTTTTGGTCACTGCTGCTTTTTCTGTCTTGTTGCGGTATGAGATTTTAGGAAGCCATTTTGGTGCTTTCTTTCATCAGTTTAAGTGGTCGCCGTTGATTGGCTCCAGCCCTATTGAGGCTTTTGCTGATGAGGCTGTGGGTGAGCGCGCTCGATATTGCTTTTAGCCCTGTTAGCGTGCGTGCGTGCGTGCGTGCGTGGGGGCCGAGCAGTTACAATGAAGAGATCCCTTCCATTATTCATAAATTCTTCTCAATATGACCTAGTTTGCTGTTGCCCAGCACAGCATGAATGGGCACCCTATAACTTTATTATCATCAAAGCTAAAGGCAGGCTATCCGTCCGTCCGTCCTTCCGTCCGTCCGTCCGTCCGTCTATCCATTTTATGTATTGATAACTATAATCCCCCATCTTTGTCATTCTTTCTTCCCATCTGCCTCCATCGACTATATTCATCGACATATTTTGGAAATGAATTTTTTGATGGATGGATTTTTATTTTGAAATACGTATAGAGGGCAGATCTATTTTGTCTTACATGGGTCAAGGATTTTGGTGAGCATCTGGCAAAAGGTGTTGGGATAAGAATTTAGTCACTTGTGGAATTAGTAGAGAACATCATAATGGTTCCAAGCATCTGTTTGTCATCCTCCATTTCCCAGGAAGTGGACTGCAAACTAACAAACAGATGGACAAGCTAAAACCAAAAATGCTTCTTTGAATTGGCAGTCTGTGCTTTCTGTGAGAGAGTTTTAGGTAGCCGTACGAGGGACATCATTAGCAAAACAACTGCTTGAGGGTGGCCCAAGACTTTTGCACCTTTGCTATCATCCATCTCCATTCGGCCACCCATCCGGCACGGGCTAACCGTCCATCCGTCGAGAGTAACTGCTCCTATTCTTTTTGATTTAACCGGGGACTAAATTCACTGCTTCTTCTTTATGTCAAAGAAATAAATGACACGTTGCAGTAAAACTTTCAGTGAAGGTCCTAAAGGAGGCGTGAGTCAAAGTTGTGGAAGGTTAGAGAGAGTGGTTAAGTTTTGTTCAAGGTAAAAAATGAGCCAAAATAGATTCATGAAACGCTGCTTTGTCGTTCATCTTTTATGCGCTCTTGTGCTTCGGGGAACGTTTGGTCATTTCAGTCATTAATCAGTATGCTTAGTTACGTATAATTTGGATAAAGCTTGCGCTGAGATCTCCAGATTTGATGGGAGATGCATTTTTTTAGTATTGAACAAATATGATTTCCCAAAGATTATTCAGCAAGTAAAGTCTTTTCTTCCCCTATTCAGCTTTTTCTTTTTCTTTGACCATTGGGACATTAGCACGTGTTTGTGGTTTGGTTGCAGTCATTTATCATCACTGTCTTTTCTGCAAGGCCATCAGCAAGGTCAACACACAACCACATGCTGACTCTTTGGTGTGGGATGGAGAGAAGATAAACAGACAAGTGGGGAGGGAGGGAGGGAGTTAGAGAGAAAAAGGGGCGCAAGAGAATATACTGTACGTAGTACCAGTCTAGACCGTAGCTGACCTGAATTCTCTCAGAATAGGAATTGGCCACCTTGGCTCTTCTGTGTCAGTCCTGGGATTTTCTTCGAGCTTAAACCTTTTGATGGCGTGTGCCCAAATTGAAATTGAAGTCCTTCCAGAATCCTCTGCAGCTACTTACAAAGTCACCCATATGTCTAGGACAGTGTTTCCCAACCTTTATTGAGCCCAGGTGCAAATTTGACCCCCCCCCCCCCAAAAAAAATGTATACAGTATGAGCAGCATGAAAAACCCAAATTCCAAAATGGCTCCACTTTTCTTTGTTTCACAGGTTTTGTAGCACGACCATCTCCGCTTCATTACGTATTCCATGTAGTATTTTCCAGTGTGGCGAGTGTGTTGCACGCCTCTTTTTTTCCTCTTCATTGTGTGCAAATCCATTTAGAAGATGACTTTAATGAGAGACTGCGACCCGCGTTCCTCACCTCATTTTTCCCACTCAGTCATCTGCAAACAAGGTGCGCTGTCAGACTTCAAAGTCACTACGTTGTGCCCTTATCCTTCCTTCCTTCCTTCCTTCCTTCCTTCCTTCCTTCCTTCCTTCCTTCCTTCCTTCCTTCCTTCCTTCCTTCCTTCCTTCCTTCCTTCCTTCCTTCCTTCCTTCCTTCCTTCCTTCCTTCCTTCCTTCCTTCCTTCCTTCCTTCCTTCCTTCCTTCCTTCCTTTCCGAGAGCTTTTTTCTCTGCACGCAACACACTGGAAGCCCAAGTCATGTCCTTGGGAGGGGACGCTGTGGTGTGACTTACTGCCAGGAATTCCTCAAACATTCAAATGTATTTTAGTACAATATGTTTTGTACGGTTTGAGAATTGCTGCTGTAATATGCTTGACCTTATAAGACGGGCCGATGCCTGATGGTGTGCATGGTCCTTGTCTTCCCTGCACATACGCACGCACACACACATATGTGGCCGCCGCCGCCAGACAGGCAGGCAGGCAGGTAGGACCTGACCCGACCCACTGAGCCCCAGCCCATATTTTTGCAGTTTGACGGAACGTCCGCAGGCTCCCCTCGAAGCCGTTCTTCCCCCCCGCCGCTGACCCGCGAGAGGTGTCCGTAAAGCGTTGACTTGGGTGACCTCACCTTCCCAAAGTCCTTTCCCGTGCTTGCCTTGCATGCTTCCGTCTTTTCAGAACAAACGGCCAGTGACTCAAACTGTTGCTGAGCTGTGAAATGCTTCGTGAGCACACTCGCACTCACACAGATGTTGTCTTTAGACGACATATGGCGGTCTTTCTTTTTAATTAGTCCATACTTTATAAGCCCAAAGAGATGAATGCACACAGCTAAATAACACGATTAGCTACTGACTACTGCTTATCTCATAGCTGAAATGGAGATCAAGTTTTATTCCTTTGGGCGCATTTAATTAACGTGAACGTTCGCAGTTTGTTGTACTGCCCTCAAGTGGTCAGAAACACTATTTGGGTTTTTTAAATCAGGAATCTAAATAGCAGAAACACACACACACACTCCCCCAAAATGTCTATTGAATGACTAAGAGCATCATAGAAAGAGCATAAATACCACAAATAGGTGAGCTTTTCAGAAACAGGTTAAAAAAAAAATCATGAATTTGTGAATTACTGTAGACCAGAGGGGTCAAAGTCAAGGCCCGGGGGCCAGATGCGGCCCGTCATATCATTTACTATGTTGCCCGCGAAGACAGATTTTGCATCGACTTTGTGTCATTACTAAAATAACAAATTGTCTTCACTTAAAAAAAAAAAAAGGAATCGAGAT
Source organism: Syngnathus floridae (assembly GCF_059516105.1). NCBI lineage: Eukaryota > Metazoa > Chordata > Actinopteri > Syngnathiformes > Syngnathidae > Syngnathus > Syngnathus floridae. The sequence continues at coordinate 1,961,657 of NC_142426.1, read as the reverse complement.
ATTGCTTGCAACTTATTTTTTTAAAATATTTGAACAGTTTCTACTAATCTCTAATTTCAATCATAACGGCCCTCTAAGGGAAACTATGACTACGATGCGGCCCGTGACGAAAATGAGTTTGACACCCCTGCTATAGTAGACTATTAAACTGAAAACCTATGATAATATTTTTTTAATTGTGCATCCAATAAAATGGAACAGGCTCAAAGAATGTGAAATTCACATCCTCAACCTATTTTATTTTCTTACCAGCTCAACTTTAATTCTTTCTGTGGCTTGACTCTCGCACGCGCACACGCACAGGCACACGCACACGCACACGCACACGCACACACACACACACACACACACACACACACACACACACACACACACACACACACACACACACACACACACACACACACACACACACACACACACACACACACACACACACACACACACACACACACACACACACACACACGCACACACACATCCTCGCACTCACACACTTTACAATGCACGTCGACACCATAAATGGTCACCTCCAGTGGGAATTGGAATTGGACAACTTTAAAAGGGCACAGAAACCTGCAGGAGATAATACAAACACAGCAACACACACACACACGTATCCTGCTTTAAAATGCGATTAGGCTGTGTAAAAGCAATCCAGCTGTTCTGCATGGCTACAGCTGTCTGCACAAATACAACATGACTCATTTCCAAGGTGTCTTCGTCTGATAAACAAGGAGTGTATACATTAAAAAAAAAAGGTTTTGGGGGGAATCACCAAGCAATCAAGTATGTGCCACTTGGCAGAAGCGACTGCTGTTTTGCTATGTCATGGCTGGTGGCTTCATATTTCACAATTAGGCAGATAAGAAAAGATTTACGGGGTTGTTTCATTTCCCTCTTCATGCACTCCAAAGAGCCAAACTATTTGTATACAAGCCATTAAAAAGTGGATTTTCCATAATGTGCCTCCAATAAAGTGAGACAAGCAAAAAAAGAAAAGGAAAATCAAGCAGAAAAGCAAATCCTCCGTTCCGCTGCATCTATAGGCACCAACATACTAACTTCACTCATTTCCTGTCTGGTTTGGATCAAGACGAGAGCCGGGGTACGTTTTAAAGCTGAAGCCATTTATGCTTGCTGCTTTGAGAAATTCTCTCACAATGCTGTACGTTTTTTTTTTTTTTTTTTTTTAAACTTCATCAAAACCTTTTAGCCATTTTCATTTTACCGGGTATGTTGACATTGGACTGCATAAGGTCAACGCGTCCATGTAAGCCAAGTGGAGTCACGAGAAAGTAAAACCAGCGTACCAGTGGAATGACATCCATATAGAGAAGTCCATTTGAAAGACACAGTCGCACAGAGGCCGTGATAATACAAGCATAACATTAGATCATGATTTGCTCCTCAGCGCTGTCATGGCAGTAATGCCCAACGCAGCCTTTCCATCTTTCCCGCCCGCGACTCATTGACTTTCTTCTTGACGTGCCGCTTTGATACTGATGCGGAGCGATACAAATCTTCCATTGTTGCTCGGTATCTTGAATAAGAGCATCGTTGTGTGACATGTGTGTTTGCGCGTGTACTCGCGTGTTGTGCGTCTCCTGACCTCGCTTCTTTTGAATGTGGAAGGCTTGTCGCACTTCAAATTAATTTTCAGATTGACTTCAATTCAAAATATTTGCTCTATCTTTAGCCATGAATTGAGCTCATAGCACAGAGACATTGTGATACATATTTATTGTACTCGATGTGCTCCGCTCTTCCAGGAAATGTTCACGCCAGAGTGCAAATTCAAGGAGTCCGTTTTCGAGAACTACTATGTGATCTACTCGTCCACTGTGTACCGACAGCAGGAGTCGGGCCGGGCCTGGTTCCTCGGCCTCACCAAGGAGGGCCAAGTCATGAAAGGCAATCGGGTCAAGAAGACCAAACCTTCTTCTCACTTTGTACCAAGGCCCATTGAAGGTAACATGAAAAGAAAACCTAGGACATTTGATCGATTGTGCATTGTATGCAGTTGCTTGCCGTCACGTTTGAAGGGCTGAATGACAAATGAATCTCCGGTCCAAAAGTCTGCTGAGATGAACTCCAGCTCAAGTGTAATCGTAAGACAACAGCTATCGAAAAGAAAGATGCGTAAGCATGACAAGACTGACTTGAAAGGCACCCACCCAGAAGTTATTTCCCACTAAATCAATGTGTCGACTGCATACATGTATCAAATTGGTTTCACTCATCGTCGAGCCCCTGTCGACACGTTTGCCGTCACTTTTGAGTTTGCCCGTCTCCCTTCTTTTTCTCTGTGACACTCATGCTGACAATGAGGTGCTCGAAAGCAGCCACATCAGCTGACTTTGTTCGGTTTCCTCTATACATAGATAGCTGCTTCATGTGTTCGAGTTGGGACTTGACATTGGATCCTAACGGAACTCTTCTCCTTGTTTCTATACTCATACCTTCTTCATTCGATCACCCTTCTGTCATCCCTCTCAGTCTGCATGTACCGCGAGCCGTCGCTGCACGAGATCGAGGACAAACACCGCTCCCGCAAGAGCTCAGGGACCCCCACCATGAACGGCGGCAAAGCAGTCAACCAGGACTCCTCATAGCAATGAAAGGGAGGGGCTTCCACTGAGGGGCTTGGCCTGAATGCCCCCACCCTCACCTCAAAGGGGAGGGGCCGTAGGAAAGTTCCCACCCTGCCTGAATCGGATGCGCCGTCGCTGAAATAGTGTCGTTGTCGTCGCCACGGCGACCAAGGAGCTATTACTGTACTCGTGACCAGAAAGGACAAACTCTCAACCCTTGCCTGTGAAAACTTTTAGAAGAATTACTATGAAACAGAGTCAAACTATATATGTATATCTATATATCAACCTTTTCGATCAGGACCTGACTGATATTTTATGCAAAAAGAGCTGTGACGCAATGGATCAGAGGCCTCTCCTCACACAAACATCTCTCATTTACATTTTAATGCTGTGTGTGTGTGTGGGGGGGGTGTTGATTATGTGTTGACTTTTGATATGCATTCTTTTCTAAATATTCTCTTGTGTTAGATTTGCCAATAATAAGCAGTCCATCAATCCAGCAATGCCCATCATGACAGCTTTTTTTTTTTTCCCTCACCATTTCCCATTGTGGGACTTTCAACGTTTTTTCCTCATGGATTAATCTTGAATCACCAGAGCTGCTCTGCATGAATGTATTTTCTGCTGTAGTCACAAGAGTGCTTACCATGGGATGTCAGTAAATCAGGTGTGTGCTGTAAGTGCGACGACAAATTGCGTCCGGCGTCTGAAGCAATATCAGCCGTGCGGTCTAGGAGGTGTTGAGGGACTATTACTAGCAAGTGTGTATTGGACATGTTTGAAATGAGCTGGTTGTGTTAAGACATGTTTGAAATGAGCCGGTTGTGTTAAGTGAAGACCAGGAAATATTGTCGTCCTTCCAAAAAGGCAATGACCAGCATCAGTAATATGATAAGTCCAAATCCTATTTTTACGTCATAACTTGTTCGATGAGGGAGAAAGGATGGAAAACTTTTGCAATTGTGTCGAGGCCTCGCCTGGCCTCGCTTCGCCTGGCCTGGCCTGGCCTGGCCTGGCCTCGCCTTGCCTGGCATGGTGAGGAATCAACTGCAAAAGTCTTTGCGGAAAGCCAAGCGATCGGCTGCGCTGCCGTGTAAATGCTGCGTCCGCTACATTACCCAATTCCCTGTCCTCCAATTAGTGTGTCTCAGGAAGTGCTAGTTGGTCCATTGAAGCGGTGTTTGCAAACCAAGCGTTCGAGAAAGTTTGGAAAAATTTCACGGCACAACAAAACGTACAGACAGTGCATTCCAGACTCCAAGGCAATTTTACCATTCAGAGCGAATGGATTCGTTTGACCCCTTCCACATACTTTTATCTATTTGTTTCTTGACAATGTGCACATATGTATACTATTCATATCAAAACATATGACATCTAGCAGAAAGCTCATTTATATTTGTCGTCTAGGAAGATAAAACAAACCAACAAAACATATACAAGGCCCAAACTGTTGTATACAACTTACGCAGGCAGTTTGTTAATAGTGAAAATGTCAATTGCCATTGAAAAAGGGTAAGATCCTTCCAGATTCAATTTCAATTACAATCATGAGTGTTTCAGAGCAATTACAGAAAACATGGATTTTGAAATACCAGCAATTGCAATTTACACCAACTGGGTGAATAGGGTCACTCAGTCGATCATTCTCTGCCTTTTCTTCTCGCTCTCAAGTACCATGCATCTCATTGTGCGACATTAGAGTAGACAACACAGGAAGTCAAGAGGTGCGGCAAGACCAGCATAAATAGAGATATAGTATATATAGATATATATACATACCTATATACTGTAAGTATCTTTTATACAGAGGTTTATATTGGTGCAAATGTCGATGCATGTCACTGGATGGAACCATTGTTGAGAACAATTCAAACGAATGAATGGTTAAAGCAAAAGGCTTTAACAAAAAAAGTTCTTTTTATGTTCGCAGTTGATTTCACTGCATCGGAACACACCCATATATGCACTATGAATTGTCAGAAAAAATTGCATTGATGATGATAGAAAAACACAACAAAACAAAACAAAAAAACCCTTAGTGATTATTTTAGAATAAAGATTATGTGACCAAAGCCACCTTTTGAATTATTTGCTGCAAACGATGACTGGCAGTTGTTGCGCGTCTCTCATTGTCGGACAACATCCATCAGCCTGGGGCTTTTCGCATTGCCTCAAATCCAATCCCCTTTTCCTCCGCTATCAATTCACCCGCCGGAGTGATTTACAGTTTCGCTTTCCTCTTAAATACGTGGTGTCATTTTGGAACGGCGCTCCTTTGGCCTTAATTCTCCCGTTGTCATGGAAACAGACCTTCCATGCCGGCAAAAGAGAATGAGAATGAGGAGGAGGAGGAGGAGAAAGGCGAAAGCTGCCCCTGACTTTCAGGACGTGTTTTTGTCTTCTCTTCTGCTGCACAATGGCTGCAGCATCCAGAAGGGACAAACAGGACAAGGAGACAGTCCATTTCTTTATGGAGCAGTCTTGATGCTACTACTGAAAATAACAGCACGCATATCTGAAGAAATTCACATTCATTGTCTAATAACATCAAAAATGCAAATTCATATATTTATTGCTTTCAAAATGTTGCTAGTCCAAACTTTGTGTCCCGTAACGAGCAAACTAGCAGTGCGGTGGCTTCAAACACAACTGCTAAGCACGCACGCACGCCCCCCCCCCCCCCCCCCCCAAAAAAAAATAAAACGCCAGGCAGCTGACAAAAAGCCAAACCTAAATTCTCTTAACATCTTCCTGAGACAGAGAAAAGACAGAAATACACCGCAGCATCTAATGAGGCCGATCAACCTGGAGCTGTGTGAGGTGCCCGCGTGCTTCAAGAGCTCCACCATCGTTCCAGTGGCCAAGAAGCCCGCCATCACAGGTCTGAATGACTATAGACCTGTTGCACTGACATCTGTGGTCATGAAATCTTTCGAGAGGTTAGTGCTGAACCACCTGAAGGATGTCACGGGCCCCCTGCTGGACCCCCTCCAGTTTGCCTACCGGGCAAACAGGTCGGTGGATGATGCGGTCAACATGGGTCTGCACTACATCCTGCAACACCTGGACACCCCAGGAAAGTACGCCAGGATCCTGTTTGTGGACTTCAGCTCGGCGTTCAACACCATCGCTCCTGACATCCTCCAACAGAAGCTCATCCAGCTCGCGGTGCCTGCCTCCACCTGTCAGTGGATCACCAGCTTCCTGACCAACAGGAGACAGCGTGTGAGGCTGGGGAGCATCACATCTGACACTCTGACTACCAACACTGGAGCCCCTCAGGGGTGCGTCCTCTCCCCACTGCTCTTCTCCCTCTACACCAACGATTTCTCCGCAAGTGACTCTTCTGTGAAGCTCCTGAAGTATGCAGACGACACCACTCTCATCTGACTGATCCAGAACGGTGATGAGACTGCATACAGACAGGAGGTGGAGCGGCTGGTCCACTGGTGCAGCCAAAACCACCTGGACCTGAACCCGCTCAAGACCGTGGAGATGACAGTGGACTTCAGGCGAGGCCCTTCACCACTTTCACCCCTCACTATCCGCAGTAATACTATTCTCTCATCAGACACCTTCAAGTTCCTGGGAACCACAATCTCTCGGGACCTGAAATGGACCGGCCACATAGACTCTGTCCGGAAGAAGGCCCAGCAGAGGCTGTACTTCCTGAGACAGCTCAAGAAGTTCAACCTGCCGCGGGAGCTGCTGAAGACCTTCTACACTGCCATCATCCAGTCTGTCCTCTGCACCTCCATCACTGTCTGGTTTGGATCGGCCTCCAAACAAGACAAGCACAGACTGCAACGGACAATAAGGACTGCAGAAAAGATAATTGGAATCAACCTCCCATCTATTCAAGACTTGTACCTGACCAGGACCAGGAAACGTGCAAGTAACATCTCAACAGACCCTTCGCACCCAGGTTGCAGCCTGTTTGAACTACTCCCCTCCGGACGCCGTTATAGAGCTCTGTACACTAAAACCAGCAGACACAGAGACAGCTTCTTCCCCCAGGCTGTCGCTCTGATGAACTCACACCACTCTTAGAGTCTCAGAGTCATTACTGTGCAATAACATCCTGCTTTCCACACCTTTTTTGTTTACACTGTTTGTACTATGTGTCCTCTCTGCATCCATTGCAGCCTGGTCATCCTAGAAGAGGGACCCTCCCATCTGTGGACTTTTCTCAAGGTTTCTCATTTCCCATAGCTGGAGTTTTGAGTTTTTCCTTGCCCTCTTGGGAGTTTAAGATCTGGGGATGTTTGAGAATATCTTTCGTTCTTCACATGTGCTGAGTGTTGTTGTTAGTCACCTAAATGTTGAACAGAGGCTGTGATTTACCGAAGTCAAATTCCTTGTTTGGCACGCTCAAACATGGCGAATAAAAAAAAAAAACTCTTGAACAACCTCTTTATTTGGAAAAGGAACGAACGGTTCATCACCGTCGTAACAATGCTCCCCAAAAAACACTAGGCTGTCTTTCCTCCATCCAGTCATCCTGCCCCTGACGTATTCGTCCAACTACAAATCGTTCTTGGACACGTTCACGGCCATGTGGACAGTGAGAGCTTGTCGAACTCTGGCTTGCAACTATCCAGGTGGAGTTTCAGTCAGACACTTTTGGCCATGTGGCAAAGCAGGATGATGCACATCAACAGGAATTGAATACAGAACTAAATACAAGATAAGTGACCAGACAACGGGGTGCACGTGGCACAAGGAAGCCCATTGGTTAACGCTAACGAGAACAGCTGGACGCGAAGACCAAACGAGCCATAACAAAATGGTCACAAAATCGAATGGAAACCAAATGGAGAAAAACGCCAACCGTGACAAGCAATTGAACGGAATATTTTTGGACGGCCAAGTCCGAAGTGAATGTGTTGGAATTTCATTGGAAGATTGACCATCTGTGTGATGAGGTAAGAGGCACGGAGAGCACTCAATTAGAAACCTCTTTTGCAGTGAAGCCAAGAAAAACATTGTGAAATAAAACCAACAGACCATTGGGAATACACTAAATAGTAGAATTTAGGTTGTAAATGTAGCTGAGTTTATTTGGGCCTGGACCGAAGGGAGATGATAGGGAGCGTTCCGGAAAATAACAATCTCTCCCACTTGATCACATTTAACCAAAGCGACTCTTGCAATGCACTTTAAGTGCAAAGATGCATCAAATTGAGACCTTTAGGACACCGGCGGGAGTCTGCCGAGGTCGCCGCTGACGGTGCACGCAATAACGAGTGACTGCCTGTTGTAAAAAAAAGATGTTCCTTCCTTTCATTGTCAGCAATTTGTGGAGGAAGTTGTGCACCAATTCCTAAAATGAATGCATGATGCCAGGCAACAAGTAATGTGTAAGATATGACCCCATAAAGCTGTCAACAAGCGATGTGTGGTTGTCACCGTCCGTCACCCCCCGCCTGTGTTGTACTCCCGGGACCTCGTCCCGTTTCTCTGTTTCCTCCTCGCTCTATTCATTAAAAATAATTGGCTTGTGCTCAATTAAAGCCAACTGGTGCTTCTTTGATGTGCTGCGCTTTTAAGCTGCTTTCACTTGATGCGGAATAAAGGAGAATTGATTCTAATTGGTTTACTTCCACATGTAGGGCAAGCTTCATAAGATGCATTTGGGTTGCCCAATTGTTCTTTGCTAAGTGTATTTGAGAAATACGGCAGGTAAATGACTGTGATCAGACTAAGTGTGTTTTTGCAGTTACAGAATGAAAACACAAAACGGTTGCAGAAGCCAAATTATTTTTGATTTTCACACAGCAATGCAGCTGCGGGCAGGGTCAGCAGGCAGTCCAGGATTTCCAGAAGAAGATTCGGCATCCTGCTTTGCGAACATCAGGACTGTCTCTCTTCTCCAGTCCTCCTTCCTCCTCATTCTCCTCCGGCTCCATCGTCTCTCCAGGTTCTTCTAAGTTTATTTTGTTGTTTTGTTTGAAGAGTTTGTAGAGCAACTGTATCATGTTCTGTTTGTCTGTCACTTCCTGAAAAATAAGAACCAAAGTGAAGGATCCTGTTTATTTGGAAATCGATCATGTATTTCCTAATTGAAATATAGTCAATTCCAATGAGGACAAATCTTATAGCTGCACTCTCTTATAATCAAATTATTCTTATAAATAAATATTCTTAGAATATATTAAGTTTATGAAATGTTAATCTTCGAAATAGATTGAAATGAAATAAATGAGCGGATTAAACTGAATTCTTACAATTAGATTGTCCTTAAATCAAATCCCCTTTTATTTAACAGTAAAATTGAGAGAATTCACATCTTTTGTTGTTGCTTTGAAATAATATTTCAAGCATGTGTCAAGACAAATCCTTTCAACTGTAAATTAGAACCGGCAGCGGTCTGCGCAGTTTCAAAACTTTTGCACACATAACGCGAGCGGGGACGTTCATCCAAAATCTGCCATATCTAAACTGTAATTTCACAGATGAACGACTGTGCATATCAGGGTGACAAAAATCTGACAGGTGACTCGGATAGCGCGTCAGATCTCTCGGGGGAAACGAAACTTAATAAATGAAGATAATACATCTTTTTTAAAAAAAAATTTTATATCCATCCAAAATGACACTAAATCCAGGCAGGATGTCCTTATATGGCTTGCTGAATTTTGTGCGAGGTACACCGTCGCTCCCCACACTCTCCAAAAAGTGAATTTCTCGGATGGTACGTATTTTCCATAAATGTTCCATCTGTATATTGAAGCCTTTTTACCTGGTTGTCTTGTATTTGTGTGAGCCATGGTAGGTCTTGGCCAAGTTGCAAGTCTTTCAGTTGCCTTTGTGGCTTCCCCACAGCAGGCAAAACCAAGCAGAAAATTGCCACCAAGCAAAAAGTGTGCACCATCTTTCCTTGTCTTGTTGTTTCTGTTGAAGCTGTGCACCCCACCCCGGCCTGGCCGGCTGACTTTAAGGTGGAGGCTATTTAAATATGGCGATGACGTTGCTAGTTTTGCAGCCGTTCTCATTGACGTGTGCGGTAAAAGCAACTCATCTATGATACGGAAAAAAAGCCCAACGCCCATGTGAATAAACAATGATGGCATGAAACTCGCAGGTGTCATAAAGTGGGATCCACAAAACTGCGTGAAGCCTAGAGGCCATAAAGGTCATGTGATCATTTGTTCCACGCAGTAAGTTTTAGTGTCAACCTCTAATGAGATTTCTGCTCTGCTTAACTTAACAGGGTTGAAATGAAGACATACTTATCACTATTTACAATGTTTATGGTGAAGCACGACCTAACCATTATTCTTTTTGACATGCAGCATGGTAGTTATTGTTTTACTTTTGAAAATCACACAGCCTTTTTTGTTGTGTGCTTACTTCAGAGGTTTAAGAAATTTGGGCTTTTGGAAAAAGCCTATACAATTTTCCAATGCAGTGTACAGTTTTTGGTTGTGTTATCACTATTCACCACTAGATGGCGGAAATGACTGAGTTGCACCTGCGCCAGGTCTCTTCTACTTCCCTGTACTACATTGTGAATATATGTACATTTGAAATGGTATTTTGTGGGGGACAGTTTAGTAATGAGATGAGATAAGATCTTGGTTGGAGATGTTCATTTGCTGCCATTTGTGGCTTTTTCCCCTGTCTTGAAGAGTATTGCAGGAATGCACAGAATGCATGTACTGCATGTGGAACAGAGTGCCCTTGACAGGCTTCCACCAACTCGAATGCTAAAACAATTCGAAAGGTGTAGCATCCTCATCCGGCCCCCATAACAATTAGTGAGTGCACTGCGGTCGAATGACTGGTCCTACGGTTAAGGCCGCACGCTTTGGAGCTGACAGCCGTGCGCTCTTAAAGCTTAGGCTTGAATTCACCATGGCACCTGTCGGCAGAGCATCTGCTTAGTATGACACTTCTTGTTCATGTCAAGGTGCACTTTTATGTTGCAGTGAAGACTGCTGGGAAGTAGGCAAATCCAAAATTTCAGACTGGAAAAAACAAAAGAAGCTGTTCACGCATTTATCAAGGGGCAGCTTTTGAAACTCCCCCTCAGCTGCTCTTTGTTATGTGCAAACTCACGTAACACGACTTTTTCTTCTTCTCGACTGCCACCGATCAATTGCAAGGGATACGCTAGTGCCAACTGTGTTTTGGGCATGCTGTCGCTTTCAGTGTAAACTATGGCAGGGGAGTCAGTCCATCGATTGATTGCGGTGACAGATATGGGGAAGCAGGTTTGAATCACTGCTCCTTGCGGAGGGTCGGGGGGGTTGCTCTGAGGACCGTTTTCTGGGCGAATAGAGCAGAAACACACAGTGATGAACTACATATGCTCAATCTGCGAGCAGACATTGCTTCTTTTTGTCTTGTGGAAAAGCATGAGCATTTGGCACTATTTGCTATGTTACGCACATGAAGTCAAACATGCAGGCATATTTACAAAAATAGCTTTTAAAGTGAGGGCACTGATGAGTTCAAGTTTGGATTTGAACTACGCAGGAATTCTCAAGCAAGAGCATGTCATTCACGTTTACAGCCAGTGCAATGAATGAGTCATCATTTCCACGACAAGCCAATTCCTGGGGCAGCTTGTGTGCTGCCGTGCTATTTATTGGGACTCTGCCTTTGTTTGAAGGATTTTAGTAGTCGTGCAATAACTGCTTTATTTCATTCTCTTTGATTTTTGTGTCCATTAATGATAGGCTACATTTTTGTGTTTGTTAAGGAAGAATATGTGAAAACATGATAATGCACTGTATGATCATGAAAATAATTGTGGCCTTAACGCAAAGTATGAAAAATGTTAGGTTTAATTGTACATCATACAGAGAACAAAATGTAAATGCAAGTGTTTCTTCAGACCAACATTTTCTCTTTGTGAGCACTTCTTTGCCAAATTACCAATCCACCTAACAGATGTGCTAAGTATATCAAGATGCTGGTTGGACAGCGTGATTATTGCACGGATGTACTTTCGGTAAAGGGCAAATGACAACTGTTTTAATCAATACTGATTTGATTTTCTGATCGAACCTTCCCAAAACTGTAAAAATGCACCTTTTCGGGCCGCCTCTCATTGCCTGCAGTCCAAGGCACATTTGCACAATAAAGATGATGGACTGCATGAGGTAAATTGTACTTTAACTGATGCCGACTCCCACCGCCCATATACTACAAAAAGGCCCCGCCCCTTGCATGCTGTGAACGCAAACAAACATTGAGCATGTCCAGTCGAGGTCTCGTCGTCACTCGTCAAGATTTCATTTGATCTCATGAAGAGGTGGAATCATTTTGAGCCAAACTGTAGCCCTACACGATGCTTCCTGGGACGGGCCAAATGAAGCTAAACATTGTCACCGGAGCATGGGGAAGTGCACTCAAAAGTATTTATACATCCGTCACATTTTTCAGGTTGCTGCTACTACTACTTGCGGCAAACCCGACAGCGACCAATTATGTTTTCTCGTGAAGGTCCTTTCACCGTCTGGGGAATGGGTTTACTGTAGAAACAAACACAAAAAAAAGCATGAAGGATCTGACGTACAAGTAGTGGAGAATTTCATCCATATTTCAAATGTACCGAAACATATCAGGGTGGACGGATGCCAGCCAGTAGCTGTACGAATCAGGGTAGTAGTTGCACGTCCCCCTGCCGTGACACTCTATGAATGGCACTTGGCGGAAATGTTCAAGGCACGAGCCAGGAGACACTAGAGGTTGGGAAGAGCCTTCTGCACCAGCACCTGTTTGCTTCAATGCCCAAAGGAGACAGACAGTCAGTCAGTCAGTGTCAGTCAGTCAGTGTCAGTCAGTCAGTGTAAGTCAGTCTGTCAGTCAGTCAGTCAGTCAGTCAGTCAGTCAGTCAGTCAGTCAGTCAGTCAGTCAGTCAGTCAGTCAGTCAGTCAGTCAGTCAGTCAGTCAGTCAGTCAGTCAGTCTGTCAGTCTGTCAGTCTGTCAGTCTGTCAGTCTGTCAGTCTGTCAGTCAGTCAGTCAGTCAGTCAGTCAGTCAGTCAGTCAGTCAGTCAGTCAGTCAGTCAGTCAGTCAGTCAGTCAGTCAGTCAGTCAGTCAGTCAGTCAGTCAGTCAGTCAGTCAGTCAGTCAGTCAGTCAGTCAGTCAGTCAGTCAGTCAGTCAGTCAGTCAGTCAGTCAGTCAGTCAGTCAGTCAGTCAGTCAGTCAGTCAGTCAGTCAGTCAGTCAGTCAGTCAGTCAGTCAGTCAGTCAGTC